>NC_053400.1:16961545-17073545 GCF_016859285.1 Xiphias gladius
ACTTATTACGAAAATGTGTGTGTGTATGTGTGACTGTGTGTCTGTGTGTGTGTGTGTGTGTGTGTGTGTGTGTGTGTGTGTGTGTGTGTGTGTGTGTGTATGTTTAAGTGACAGAGGCCTTGATCCGTGTGTCCAAGTAGAGTTGAGTGCCACTCTGACAGGCTATTAGTCATAAGACTTTAGCCACAGAAACCCCTATCACTATAGTAATCCATACCCTCAAATGGCTACTCTACACATTTCAATACATACACTATACACAGGCACATTAACAAATATGCACCTGATACTCAATGGAAAGTATTACTCCACTTGACATGACATTTGACTTACAACAAGGTCGATCGAGGCTGACGGGTAAAAATATAAGTGAATGTTTAAACTGATCAGTGAAGATATCAATCACTGTAAATCTGAATATCAGACTAGCCACAACCTCCCAACTGTCACCTCTTTAGCCCCAAGAAACCACCCCGTTCTCCTCAATTTCAGAAAGCCAAGGACAGACATTCAACAGATTTGTGATATTCATGCGTCATGTCAACATAAACATAATCAAGCAGCATTTTCATTTGACAAACATCCAAATATTCACAAGAAACAGTGAACACTATTTAAAGAGCGCTTATCACAGGATGTTGTGGAATTCTCTGAGTCGTTTGGAAACTGAGAACCAATCATTTTCTTTTTCCTTGAGCCATGGCGGACTAGTTTGGATTTAATTGCGGTGAATCCAATTTTTTAATTAAAATGAACATCATGATGATCTGACTGGATTGGGATTTGTTATTGCTATTTCTTTCTCTCTCCCCGTCTCATTTTCTCTCCCCTGCAGGACAGCTTGAAAGAGTCCTGTTGTTTTATTTTAATTGGAGCGGTGATGTAATTGGTCTACTCCATGCTGGTCTGTTCAATTTAGATCCTGGCATGTGTGCATGTGATTTGTGTGCATGTGTGTGTGTGCACACGTGCAGAGATGTAGTGTGTTGGATGACTTCAAAAATAAGAGACAGTGATGTGCACTATACTGTATAAAACAATGAAACAAATAAGTAACAAAGCACATTTTGTATACTAGTGTCAAACAAATCCATTGGACAGCAAATTCCAGGTACAGGGCAATAACCAGAATGCAACATTCAACATAAACAGCACAGTGAAATATTGACCTAACTTGAGCATCCTGTTTGTTGGTTACTCAGATAGTACAAGACTTAAACATTCCTGAGTTTGGATTTGATCAAGCTCTTAGTAGATCTCCCCAATAGTGAGATGGTTGTCTACCCTATCTTGTTAAGGTTAACCTGACAAAAATGCATCACAGGGAATATAACTAAAACAAAATGACGTAAAAATAAACATTAAATGAAGGAGACAAAGGGATCTAAAATTTTAATTAAAGTTAAACAGAAAATATGAAAGTAAAAAAGAGAAACAACAGACATAAAAAGAAGCACAAATAAAGAAATAAGTGTTTGAGATGTTGGTATGTTGGTATAGTTTGAATAAAATTGATTCTTCACACATTGGCTTGGGGTGCGTACCTTGCAGATGTGGCATTGTGATGAATATTCATATATTTTTGCCCCTACAAATGACTGTGCTTTTAAAAAGCAGAGGTAGGGAGAGGAGAGGGTTGGGAGCTCTAGGAACAGCAGCAACAGCCAAATCGTTTCAGAGCTGCTTTTTCGCTCTTCACTTATATAAAGTGTGGGGGAGACATAACAGCGGAAATGTGACATTTATTGGTCCACCTTCTCAGTGACTATCTCCTGATTTGTGAATTCTGTGCAGGCAGAGATAGCATTGCTTTGAGCACAGTCTCCCACCCGTCTAATAATATCTCTGTAATTAGCATATTCTTTGATTATAAAGGTCACTAACTTGGCCTAACTGAACATGATATGAAGTGTACCAGGGGAGGCTTGTTTAACAGTCTATTTCCATCCCTTTTAATCTGCATTCAACTATTTAACATGCCATATTTTCTTATGTCAAGTGAATGAATGTACTTTAAGACACACTGCCAACCCAGGGGAGACGGTGCTCTACAAGATTCCTCGCACCTTTTACTGCATGTGAAGAGGTGTATCTGGGAAAATGTGGAACTGGTGAACTTAAATCTCCTTAATTCTCTAATAATTCTTGGCTCATATTGTACCAAATTTGGTTTTTGGTTCACCTAATTAGTGACTTTAATATGCAGTCTGCGCTTTCAGCCAAGTTGTGTAAATCAAATCCAAAAATATTCTCTTTTTAAAGAGTAACTTTCACTTCACTTTTTTTTTTCTTAGAGTTTTGGCTTTAATTATTAGAGTTGTTTGTGTCTTAGGTTATTTGCTTTTTTTCTGCTGTGATTGTTGTTTTGACCACAGTTTTTTTGCCATCACCTTTTGTTAAAGTATGGTTCATTTAATGCATCTTAAACTACTTAGTTACATCTTGGTAACTGTCATGCTCATACTACTGATGACGTTTTGTATCCAATGGTAAATTACCATTATATATAATACCCCATTTTAAATAAACAATGTTTAGGTCAGTGTGTCATGTTAAGAGTTATGGAATACTCACAGTATATGCAGTGTATTATGCACATGAATAGTATCACATTAAGAACACACCATACTGTCTTGAGCAGTAGCTTTAATGAGAATTACTTCCTTGTTTTCAGTAGCAATTCATGTTCCAACAATTGCACATGTGCACGCCTATATACGGAGAATGTTAAAAAAAAATTATTTTCTTCCCAAGCCGATGCAGCAAAGATCAAACACAGAAGGATGAGACGGTCTGAATAAAGCTTATGCTGTTTACAGATCAGTAAAGTAAATCTGGCTGCTGCGAACACATTCACAGCACAGTCTGCCTATAGATGGTGCTCTGCTTGAGCTAGTGGGCTATTTTAAGTCTCCCTTTGCAAATACACTTACAAACAGAGAGGGGAGCCCTCATGGGAGACCATTGTAAACAAGTGGGTATGATGCACCGAGTACAATCCCACTTTTTGTTTTATAGAAAATATGCTCCTTTCATCTGAGACAAACAAGTGGATAAACCAGCGCCTACACTCACACACCCTGTGTTAATTACCACATTCATCTACACTGTTTAATCTGTTTGAAAACTGAAAATACAACAAAGAAAAACAAAAGGCAGACCAGGATTTTCCTGTTGTTTTGTTTGTTTGTACGCGGCAACATTTAGTACGGAATTCTTATCTGTGGAAAATTGGTCTGCACAACAATGTCCTGGTTTTGCCTCTCTCTATCAGTTCTACAGAAGATATTTCTGGCTTAATGATCTAGGTTACATACAATAAAGAATGTATTAAAATATCTGGGTTATTAACATATCTTTAAAACGAAAACGAGTGTGAAAAAAGTTTTTTGTTTTAGTCATATTCAGATTTTAGGTCAAGTGAAACTGATGCCCAACAACTGATCAAACATTTAAATCTCTGTCCCGGTCAGAAGTCCTCATGAGACTTTAAAGAAAATGTAACTGAATTATTTCTCTCATTAAAAAAGGTTATCACTGGGCTGCAGTACTTTGAGTCAATATCCTGAAATTCAGTAGAGACAACCAAAATTACAGACAAATTCAAATACAGAAGCTGCTGAAACAAATACAGAAACAAGCCTCTCAAGCTTAGTCACCTGAGCTCTCTCCATTTATTATCAAAGCACACAGCACATTTGAACCTGAGGGAAATATGATGCCTGACAGCTCCTGTGTCCAGCGAGAAAAAACTAGCTGAAGTTTCACAATTATTGGCGACCAGGCAAAAAATAAATCAATAAATAAATCCGAATCTCCTCTACGCATCAACACGCCACCCCATACCTGCTAGACATTATAGATCGCTCTGCGGTTTTCGGTCAACAAGGTAGCTCAAGGTATGGGAGGGTCTAACCATCACAATGAAAATATTCGGTAATTTATAATATTCTAACATGGAGAGACAATGTAAAATTTCATTAAATTCCTGCACGTGAATTTAAGCAATTTCAGTTATTTACTTATATAAAACTCCTGACACAAGATGGAGTTTTTCACATAACTTCCAAAATAGATATTTTAAACACTTTAATGTTTAAGCGTATTAAATTTCTCTGTTGCATTTCTTTTATTTGCATGAGAAAGAACTTGTTACTCTTTGATATCTAGAGTTTCAAATTTTTTGATTTAGTCTTACTGAAAAAAGCGACACTAAAAAGTAATATATGATTCAAAAGAAGCCAGCGGAGTCTGAGAGAAGAGGGGTTCACATGTGGAGAATTTAAGCGTGAGAAATGAAACTGGATGCTTCAGGAGAAATGTCTGTACTTTCTCAAAGTCTTTTTTTTTTCTTTAGCCGTGACTTAAATGCTAACTGCTATTTTAAAAGTTGCATAATTAAACTGAAAATGTGATGGTTACATTTGAATCCTACATGCTGTTACAAAACACAGACGTGATAAAAGGTATTTTTACTACTGCTATGACAGGGCCATGGACACACAGGTTTGATGTCTCCATTCTCAAGCTTTGATCAAAGGTTCAGAAAGAGCAGCCTCCACATCTGGAGGGAAGTCCCCTTTACCCAGCACAAAGAGACAGGAAGAAGGAAAGGGGAGGACTCAGACACGTATGACACAACATTTCAATCAAACTGCCACAAACTTGCCATGTCCTCACTTAAAAAAAAATAACAGGGCAGTGGGACAAATATAGCCCAGATTGTGCCTCTTTTGTTTGACTGATTTTTGATAATTTACAACAGCGCTGATATATTAGTATATTGTTCCTTAAAAGCAGGGTTATTAGGTTGATGCTTCAATGTTGACAGTTCTCCTCAAACATTGTCCTTTAGTACTGAAAACAATGAACCTGACAGGCTGCAGATGCCCACGTTCCTAAAATACTATACAAAAAGGAGATATCATTTTATTATCACTATTAAGTGTCTCAACTATCAAATTAAGTGTGTGAGTGTGATAGGAAAATATTTAAATCATTCACACATAGAACAGGACCATTATTGGTTGTGTATTACAGAAAGCGGATCTACTGAACATTAACAAAATATGTAGCAATTATTGTTCAAAGTAACATTTCACATAAAGCATAACCAAGTATAATGTGCCCACTGTGACAAGATATTACAGTAAAACAATTTTCACCACCATTTCCAAAACTTTCTCTTTTTCTGATAAACAATTAAGATTCAAATTGTTATGCAACTAGCAGTGACAGATAAACACACACATACATACTTAAAGGTGTTATATGTTGGTGTTTTAGTTTAAAACATTCATAGATTAACTAAAATTATCAACAGATTGTGAAGAAATAACAGTTTTGATGTTTTGCCGCTCCCAGCATGAAACCACGTTCGGCAGCAAAGAAAAGAAATGATAAAAATGGAAGAAAAACAAGATTTAACATTGGCATTGCTTTCCACCACTGGAGACAACTCTTGGTGAATAAAGGAATTAAGTTTGATGATGAACTCGCAACATTTCTTCTAGACTGTTAAGTAAACAGCTGTTAAGGCTAACACTGGCTATATAGTAGTGTTACAGGGTATACTGATACTGGGAAGGTATTGCACTATCCTGGCGTTAAAAATGGTACGATACCGATATTTGTATTGGTACTTTATTGGTAGCGCTGTGTGACAGCTGGCAATGTATGTGTTCAGCACTCTGCTTCCACTCAACATGAAAGCGACAAAATGAGAGGCATGGCTGCTAATGCAACTGCCCTTGCCGACCCTCCACAGCCTGTCAAAAAAGCAGACGCACGAAGCAAAATACGACATTATTTCGCTTACACAGCCGACAATCAGGGCAAATACATGGACACCACACAGCCCATCTGTAAAAGATGTTTTAAACCTACACAGACCAAGGGAGCCAACCTGGCAAAAACTCACTGACAGTAATGAAAAGAATTCAAAAGAGTAACAAATCAGCAAAGGTGATAAGATAAATAGATAAAACAATTATATAATGCCTATGCCATCAGAAAACAGTCAAATGATTATGATTTATTTTGTGACAAGCAAACTTTTTTCACTATCGGAGTTTAATGAGGCAATAAAAGGAAATGATAACTGTTCCATTTAGCGTTATCTTTTTGGGTAACTTATCAATGTGCATACCATGTAAAAGCTTTAATAACACTATGACTTTGTACTATTTATTTAAAATAATGCAGTTAATTTTATAAATGTAATAATCCATTGTTCAAAGCAGATCTACATGTATGAAAAACAAACAAGAAAACACTTTACAGCACATAAACTACAATTTTATTGAGCATGAAATTAATAAAGATTAATGACATTAACCGTAAGTCTGGCACTTTATGGAGATGAATCCTAAACTCAGGATTATTAGCCTGCACACTACAGTAGTGCACTAAAGTAGACTGAACACAAATGACTCAATACACTTCCTTGGCGGAAGGCTGCGCTCAACTGAGCAAATACTTATGGACCTGACTGTACGTATGAGTCTGTTGGCCCCACTCCAGTCAGAGGGTGTTGGTAATGCACCAGAAGCAGTTTGGTAACTGCCACAAATACCAGTAGAAGAATAATTTCTGCACTAAAGCAATTAAGTTACAACAGTAACAGTTAACAACAATAAATAAACTAATTCTAACACATAGATGAATCAATTTTATTAACTATGAAACAAGACTAAAGTTTTATCGTCTTTGTAGTGTCTCATTGATGCTACTTTCTTACCCTTACAGATCACTGAACTGGACGGAACTGATCACAGATCACATAAATGCTACAACATCTCTGCACACGTTCTGTATGATCGTATGTGTTGAATGTGGAGGAGCTGCTCTTTCCCCATGGCTTTAATAAGACAGGGAGAACAATGGATAATATCAGTGTATGTTGATCCGCCAGCATCACAAGGACAGACACTGACCACTTAATGACGTACACTTACACTTTGGATGAGTCAGTCTGTCTGTCAGTCTGTCTTGAATCCTTCTTGGATGCAATTACCGTAGTTTTTTCCTTTTGAATATCCAGTAGTTAGCCAATCTGCCCAAGTCCTATGACGTAGGGTTTATGTAACCAACAGCTGCAAGTTCATGGCTTGCAGACAAAGTGTAGAAATTGAGGGGAGTTACTTTTCATTGCTACGGAGAGGGAACATAATTTATTTTCCTATAATTCACACTCTGGTTATGTTTTTAAATACAGCAGTACGCTGTTAATGATTTGCACTTAAATGCTGTATATTCCTATAATTATTGATCTTTAGGAGCACTGACATGGAAGTCTGATCACTACTACTATACAAAGCGCCATTGATACTTGTTGCCCACCTTGATACATGTTCTCTGCCCCCTGTCCTAAAGTGCTGCCTGTGCTCATAAATTCATAGCTAGAATTTATTATATTCCACTTTCAGCTCCTTTTTAGAATAACTAAAATCAATTTTTCTTCCTATGCAAGTGTTGGGATGATGTAAAAATGACCTTTATTTGGAAGGTAATTGTTCAGGCCCTGTGCGAATGCCTGATTGTGATCTCTCTCTGCAGAGTGCTGCTTCAGCAAGGTTCCATCCTGTTCCTCAGCATGGTCCTCTTTCCTCCCAAGGTGTCCTCTGGCTGTGCTGGCCTCTTTGAAGGATCCCTCTTTATAATGGAATCACTCCATACACTTCCTGGATGAAGCACGCAGAAGCACTAATTCCACACTGATAAAGATCCCCCTTCCTCTCATTTCATAAGTCTCCTACCAGATACGACGCTACACTAGATTAGATGTGTCACTCCTCCCCCCATCCCCTGTAAGACAAAAGTCCTCACAAGACCCAACAATGAAAAAAAAAAAAAAGAGAGAAACCATTTAATTGCTATTCAAATGTGGGTGAACAAGGGAGAGAGCTGCACATATTGGGGTGGAGACTGTTTCCTTTTTTCCTTCATAACTACAAAAGAAAGATTCTTCCTTTTTAAATCAGGAAATGTGTATCGTATTGAGGAAGACAGGCCAAAAGTCATCTCTAATACCTGTTAAATTCAGAGTGTAGTTGTCAGATGCATCAGAGATTCTTCTCTCCTTGTCTAAAATAAAACAGGAGGGGGTTAGCTATGATAATGCAACCCTGTGTGAGTGTATGTCTGTGTATATGCAGATGTGAGCACACTTTCCTATGCTTCTATTCTAATGAAGAGGTTATAAAAGACACCTGTGGTTTAGCAGCATATCCTCCAACATGAGGGGACTGCCATCAAGTTCTTATGCACAAATGTCACAAAACATCTTAGTGGATTAATGAATAATTTCCCCTTTTTTAACTTTTACTTTTTTTTTTACTCTTTAAAAGGTGCCATATGTAAGTATTTGCTATCACGACATAGTAGTGTTGTCATGAGACCAAAATTATAACTTTGATATGATACCTCCCTAAATACCTCAATACCGATACTGAAACAATACCTAAAAAAAAAACCTAAAACATCAGATAAAGTAATCAACATATGACAGAACATGGAACTTAAATTTTTTTAAATCTCAATATTTGACTGAATTGAAAACTAGAAAATGTTTGTTCAGCCTAATGATGGCCTCCTTCATTTGCATCAACACCTCATTGGGCTGCATATTGAGAGTTCCCATGAAAAGCTACCAAATGCAAATTCAAAACTTGGAATCAACTCCAGAGCTTTTACCTGCTTTGTTTGTCCTTAAATAACCAGAGAACAGGCCACACCTGGCCAAAAACTGATGAATTATCAGTTGTCCAATTACTTTTGAGCTTCTGAAAATCAGGGACTGTGTATAAATATGGCTGTAATTTCTAAGTGGTTAATGTGATATTTTTGTTGAACCCCTTGAATTAAAGCTTAAAGTCTACACCTCAATCACATCTTGATGGCTTTGGTTCAAATCCATTGTGGTTGTGTACAGAGGCAAAATTTCGAAAAATTGTGTAACTGTCCAAAGTCACGGACTAAACTTTACATGTGTCTGAGTGTAAACAAAAATGTATTGAATCTCATCTGGACTTTATCTGGATACGACACTTAAAAGTCCAAGTATTAATGAGACCACAAACAGACTACACTGAGACCTCTGCGGGGCCCATGCTTCTTTACCAAGAAGTTGACTTGATGAACATGGTGTTCTATAAATTCACTGTTAATGTCTGAGTTCTCACAAAGGTGTTGCAGAATTTAAACATTTAATTTGATGTAGTTTTAGACAGACCTCACACTGTTTGACCTCCACAACATCAGCCTTTTAGTCGGTGCTTTGGTGTCCGCTCTAATTTCAGAGCAAATCAATGGATTCTATGTATAACGTTCTTTTGACAGGAACATCATTGGTCTAACACATCTGCACCATTAGTGGTGCATTAACCTGATGTTTTCACAGCCACTAACTTTATGTGTATTGCTGAACAAGTTACCGGTTTCACACCAGGGGTCTACTGAAGTGGGCCTACAGGAGCTCTAAAGTTACAGAGGACTGGCATTGAGTTTTAAATGATCTGACCCTGTGGAAATGTAGAATTTTTCTCATGGCAGTAATTGTACCTCACAGCTGGAATGAGAGCAGAGAGGGAAGAGTGCGTAAAGAAGGGAGAACATTTTATAGTTTGTCAGGGTTATAAGGGAGCTAATGATAAAAAATAATAGATATATGTATGGATCTATTTGTTTCTGTTTGTAATGCATCTGTTAATGTCAGACTCAAAAATGTCAATTAAGATACGCTTATTTAAGATTAAACCATTTCTATTTGTAGGTACAAACTGGTACAAATTACTTAATCCTGTTTCTGGCTGGAATCACCTGCCACTATTATAAAACCACAATAATAATGTATACTCACTATGTATCGATTAGATACGATAAACAAATTAAATAAAGGTTGAAAACAAAAAATTTAGTGTGATTCAATTACAGACTCACAAATTGAGAGAATAATTCATAAGCTATAAAATACACGGCTATCAAAACTATTCCTAATAATGGAGAAGTTAATACCCTTAATTCACTGTCACACTTGCAGTGTACATTTAGGTTACATCTGTAATGTGTACAATTACTTGCAACCAATTGACCTGATAACAGTATACATTTATCACAGGCCACTGATATGTACGATACTAAAACACAATGTGCTTGTATTACAGTGTGATGTAGTTTTCACTGTGTGTTATTGTCGATTACATTTATGTTTTAAGAAATGTTTAATCTAGAACTGAGACCACTTTCGGTAAACCCAAAACTTTATGATAACTTACTGAACCCACCGCGAATTGCAGTGGTAAAAAAAAATAAAAACTATTTCCTCCTATTGGGCGGCCATTCTGTAGAAAATCAAAAAATTTCCAAATTGGATATTTGTTTGTCTCTATGCCAACTAAATCTCTAGAGTGGTTGTAAATGGAGGAGGTTTACGCATGGTGTGGTGTGGACTGCAGCCCTCATCAAAAATTCATGCCAGGGTGAACGCAGCGACCAACTGGCCTGTTTGTAATGCAACAAATATTCTAATCAACCACAGTTTTCAAACACAGCTGAGACAAGTTTTTGTCTGTGTGTAAGAGGGTGGTTAAGGGATTCTAGTCAACAATATACAGTACTGTTGATAAGGTAATGTAGTTAAGTTATATCTAGAAGAAGATATCAAAATTTGAGAATTTCTTATAATTTGTCTCATAGAGTAAGGAAAGTCTTCTTAAAGTCTTAACAAAACCAGAAAATAGAACAGACAATATCCGATGTGAGCATTAAAGAACCAAGGAAGTATTGATAAATCATTCCAACAGTTGAAATACAGTTTGTGAATTAGGATGCAAAAGCCAGTGTTTTGTGCTCACCTGGTCCAAGCGGGCAGACATGGTGGAAAACATAATGAATCACAACTCTCCAAAATACCAAGGTATTCAAAAGATTTTGAATCTTAAGTAGGACGGGTTCCAAAAGCCGATCTATTTTGGATCCAGTCGGCAAAAATAACCAAATTAACTAAGCTCATATGATAACAAATCTAATACCAAATAATCTCTTCAGTATTTTGTATGAGGAGAGAGCAATGAGAGAAAAAAAAAAAAAAAAAAATCGCAAACTGGTGCTGGTTACAGTAACAGATATCACAGCTAAAATGAAAAGTTTGACTGTTCTCTGTTGAATATGCTCTCTGCAGCTAGTACATGTATTCAGCCAAAGACTGTTTATGAGTGGAGGAAAAGACGCCTCACTCTGTAACAACACTGTACAACCACAAATGGACTGTGGATTTTTGTAGTTCAACAGGGACCAACAGAGTAGCTACTCTAATCTAGATAAATGATCTAATCACATCAATTTAAGAATCTCCCAGTTAAAGTTTGATTCATGTCGTATTAGCATTTCCATTTAATCAATTTAATGTTCTGAAAATGTTCTGAATCAGAACAATCAGAATTTGGAGTAAGTATTAGTATGAAGTACAGTAGGCTAAAGCTGTTAACTGAATGTACCAGAAAGCTTTTTTTAATATATTTTATTTATTACTGTATGCTGCTAATCTAATTTTCAAGTTGTAGGTACTGGTTTTCAACATTAATTAGGCTGCTACTGAAAACTGTGGTTTTCTACCTTCCCAACCAACTAAAGGTGATTAGACATCTTTAATTTGTTGTTATATAAACTTTTAATTACTTAACTACTTAAACCCTCAATAAGAGATTCAAAAGGATTTGGATTCAATAAGTGGATTTGATACTGGATTCAAAATCAATAAAACGCCCATCCCTGATCTTAAGTGTCCAAAATACATGACTAGTCCAGGTGAGATAATACAAAATTATCTGTGCTCCAGGAAAATGCCACGTTATGAAGACAGTGCCCCTTGTTTTGCCATGTACTGTATCTTTTGTCTGCATTCAACTGGTTTGCAAAAGTTGTTTGTCATGTTATGTAACTATCTAACAATCATTTTGGTCTGTACATGGGTCATTTGATGCTGCAAATTTATAAAAGATTCAGGATGTACAACATGGACACTGTTTAAGAGAACGCTCCTTGCATGTATTTAGATAGGTGCGTTTAGTCAGGAACTACCATTCCATTAGATCTAATGTGGGTTATTAAGATGAACACAGTAAAAAAGTTAGATGAGAGATGAAATTAAAATAATCATCAAATAATATATATTTCAGAGATAGGGCCAAAGGGGAAGCATTACAAAAATCAATACAAAAGATTTGAGTAAAATCCAAATGTATCAACGCCAGATAGCCATGATTTTATTATTGTGTTACTGTAAGAAAGAACTTTGATACTGCTTCACTTTTTGATTTGTGATGAGCTATCATCATTATGGTGTGATGAGATTTCTTGGAATCCATTCAATAGATGAATGCATTTCAGCAATATCATCCATTTGGAGTGGAAATGAAGACATTTCAGAGTTTTAAGTGATTATGACCTCTGGAAACCAATAATTATGAGTGTAATATTTCTATATGTAATAATTTGAACAATTGAGAATGAAATATTTTCTCTTCTCACCGTGCTCTCTTTAACCTTTAAGTGTTGTGACTGTGGATTCAACCTAGATGATGTATGCTCCCTCTCATTCAAAAGGATGATGGCAACTCACTGTAATAGTGGCAATAAAAGTCTGGCTGTGTCTTCAGAAGGGTGAGAGAAACGCCAAGGGAAAGAACAAGTGTGTGAAGACAGATGATGGACTGTCGATACTGCATCAGGATGAGGGAGTGTGTTTATTGACGGAGGATGGAGAAGTTTTCTCTGCCGGAGCCACATGACCCTCCTACGCCCATTGCCTCCACGCAGGAGCACAGTACAAGTTTGCATTCACTGCAGTATAAAAGACAGACATTAAAAGATCTCTACAAAAAGGCACATGTATAGATATGCATGCATGCATGTGTGTGTATACACACAAACTGACAAACACAATTTCCATATTTACTGTTTGGTGAGAAAAGGAAAGGGAGGGGAGGACAGAAAAAAAAAAAAACTCATAAATAAATGACAATGCACAGCTTGCCCTGGAAATAGAAGCATAATTTTGTGTTTGTATTATATTCAGGCGGGTAAAATTTAATCTTCCTTTTAATACCCTCTATTGTATAAACAGGAGAGAGGTTGCTGAAATATAAACATTAGGAATGTAACCTTATGAAAATCGATTTGGCATTGAAAAATATTATCTCTGCCTGGTTGTTTATTAATGCAACTTCAGGCATGTAGCCACTTTCAATGAGACAATCCCCCTATTTTATTTTTATGTCGTACCGAAAAAGAATCTATAAGAAGTGGCTGTGGAAACATGTACTATAAAGTTACCTCAGATAAATCTGGTAAAAGGTAACATAGGCAGTGTTGTTTTGAATAAGACTATAATCAAAATGCATTAATAAAAAGTCCTTATCTGGACCAAGCAGTGGCAGAGAAAAAAAAAAAAAAAAAAAATCAGAAAAGTATCTTTGTATTTATTACTGCTGAAAATTGTGGAGTTTGGTTAAATGGCTGGATAAAAAGTATTATTCCACATGTCTATTTGATTAGTAACGTGTCTGTTATGTAATTATTTGAAATGTGGAAAAATTATAACGTTAATGATATTAACAGACAGCATGGATTCCGATTTACAATGTCATTGTGAATGCAATCGCCTCTGTGGCAATGAAACAGCCAAACTGTCCGTTAGACCTGCTTTTAACAACTCATTTCAGATAAAGCCCTAAACATAGGAAAAAATGTTGGAAGTAATGCTAATGGTCAACAAATTATTTTACACAGAACTAAAAAATGAGCAGGAAGTAAAATATGCATCATGCATTTTCCACAAATTTGAAGTGACAGTTGAGCAACAGTGAGCTGAATTTTTTTCTTCTTTTCCCCCTTTTGGCAAAATATCAGTAGCTCCACCGAGGGCTGTGTTAAGAACTGGATCTGATCTGCTGTTATATCATACTGTAAATGGCTCAGCCACAGATACCAAACAATTCTGCCAGCAGACTAATCACTTGGGCTGGTAAACCAATCCTCCATAGACATGCACCGCAAGTATGAAAGTGTGTCTGCAGCCCCGATTATTTATTCATTTTGTTTGATTCAGGATGAGGTTCCTCCCTTGGATTACCGTTTTTCCTATCTGGCGAGAGCGCTGGCACTATGCCCTCTGTTTAAGATATCAAAGATTTGCGGCATCTCGTTGCCTTGTGTTGGCTCGCCTGGGGAGTTTCACTAAACGTGAAATGGATAAAGCCACAGTGATGTACTGTAGAGAAAGGAAAAAAAAAAGGAAGGGAGAGAAAGAAAGAGAGAGGGAGAGAAGGAGCGAGGAAGGCAAGAGGGGAGGGGGGATTGAAAAATGAAAAGATTTAAGGGGTTCTTCTGTTTCAGACAGGGGGTACTGTTGCTGCCTTTGGAAACTGCTGCCTTTTCCTGGGATGCAAGAGCATGATGGTCTCAGCAGAGCAGGTCTGTGGGAACGACGGTTTTAAAATATCAATGGGGAGGACTGATTGGGACAGTGTGTTTTGGTAATCTGTGTATATTAGATACGGCAGATTTATTAATTTTCCAGCTTTGGTTTCATCTCACCATTATGAGCTGGAACACAAACAGAGCAGCTAAATGTAAGAAAATACATGCCATTAATTATGGACAGCCTTTTTGGACTTTATTCTCCTCTTAATTTTAGCTCAACAAGGGAGCTGTAAACATACAGCAGAGATGTACTAGCAAGTAAAGTACATGGTTTATATACAGTGGTAATTTTTGTGGCTCCCAACACTAGGTATATTTCTAGATATGAAATCAATCTACTTAATCTATGAAGCACCAGTCATTTCCATCCAATGATATGATTCCTTTTTGATGGGCACATTTGCTGAAGAAGACAAATTTTCCACTAGTAAATCGAGAGTGGACGTTTCTTGGACTGAACACCTACATGATCTCGTCAGTCATGTGGAAAGACCCTTTTGATAACAAGATATGAGCAGCCGTTGAGAACATAGAGACAATGTCAATGTGGACGCAATTTCCACTGTGGAGATAAAGCAGCCAGACTGTCTGTTAGACCTCCTTTTAACACTACTAATTTCAGATAAAGCTCTCAACATAGGATAAAACACAGGGTAAAATGCTAGGAAGTAACGCTAATTGTCAACAAATTTTTAGGAGCAGGATGTAAAATGTATTAATGTTAATTTTGCCAGTCTTTCAGAATTGTAGTAAATATGACTTGGAGACTGGTTTAATAATGCAGCCTGTTGCTTATTTTCATTTAACCATGCACCATGGTAAATGAAATATTTTTTTTTCAAATCAAATTAAAGAGGAACTTAGCATCCACTGAAAATCATGTTTTTGCTGTTTAACTTCTCCTGTTTAACTGGTTTAACTTCCTACTTTGCTGTACAGTTGTACTTCTGGACCACGTGACACTCATCTGACCACACCCAGGTGAAACAGGCTTAAAACATTAAAGCAGAGATGTCAGCAAAACACTACTTCCTAGCCAGTTATTGTTCCTTCAAGTATGAGTCCCTCTTCCAGCAAGCCTGCTTTACCTCATTTTTACCAACAAGAGGCGATCAGATCTACAAGCTCAAAGCAAGAAGGCCTTGACCTACAGCTAAAGAACGGTCTGATAAAAATTCCTGAGCCTCTGGATTTCCACTGGAAATGTTCGACTTACACTCACTCATATGATTCAGATCATCACTATTTCATGCTGGACAGCTGACAGCGGCTGACCATGGCTTTGCATGCAATACGACTCAAATAACTGACACAGATCAGGGAACTTAAGTGTTTAATCACTTAAGTATTCAATTCGACCAATTTTTCCTCTCTGAAAGCCACATTGCAAATGAAACCCTGTATCTGGTGCTCTTATTTGGTGGAATATCAACGTTAATGGCCTGTAGTCTACAGCGTCAAGGTGTTCTTTTCAAACAAAAACTCTACTGAAAACAACAACAAGATCTGTATCCTCCAAAACAGAATCAATATAAAATCCCCTCTGCATATTGGGCTGGGATAACAGGAGGAGACACTGGGGCTAATGCCATCCTAGGTTTCTGATTTCCTGTCTAAGTTGGCATAACGCATCTTGCCTTCAGATGGATTACCTGTCGGTGCATTAAGTACAACTCAGACCGCATCTGAAGCCACAAGAGACGCCAGCTTGCTCTTCCTGAGGTGCTTTAACCATGGCCTCTTCAAAACCACAGGGCTATTACATCTGCCTGTTAAAAGCTTTGAGGGGGATGTCCAGTCAAAGTCAGAGCTTAGTGGGGGCTTGTACCAAGGTGACTAAACTCAGTCCTTTCAGTCCAGGTGGCAGTTGTTTCTGGTGGAACTAGGGGTACTTCTCTCGTCTTTCCACCACTTACATTAACAGCTGCAACAGGAGTCACTTTCGGTCACCCTCAGCTTCTTTGACTTAAAGGCGGTAAGTCAGACAGATGAATGAGCAAAACAACCTGAAGACTGGGGGAATTAATTAGAAAGCAAGACTTTGCTTCAGACTAAACAAGCCAGGCGGAGAATCAAACATACGGGAGGCGCATTTGATCAATGGTCTCAATTGAGAGGCAATGGATTTCACATTATAACGACCCTGTTCATTATTGGCTGAGTTAGCGTCCGCTCACTAACGCCCCCTCTGTCCTTTCCTTTTGAGAAGTGGTGATCAATTTGGAGGGATGCATTCCCCTTCACACACATACACACACTCACACATACGTAACATCATAGCCCATCACTCCAGAAGCAGAAGTAGTAGTGAGGGCTGGAGAGATCTGGGCCAATAGAAAATCACACTGCTTACATGAACAATAGCTCAATTAGAGAAGTCTGTTCATGTTATGAGATTGCTTTTCTGATGCTAATCTGTACACTTAACTAAATGCTCTTCAGTAAGGGGTTTGTGCGCTCCCAAGTTAGCTCTCCATTTCATTATGTAGTCACATGTAAGCAGCACATGCATTGACTGCCTTCGTAAATCAAGTTCATGAACGACGGATAAAAGAGCCTTGCTGATATGTAAGTGGATTTCAGGGGTCGTTTTCCTATGCTTGTATTGATAAAAGCTTGATTAATCAATCATACATCTCTTTCCATTGATGGTCACGATGAATTACAGCTGTGTGATATTCTGTGCGTGCGTGTGTGTGAGTGTGTCTGAGTGTGTCTGAGTGTTCCTGTGACATTTTGGCTTAAACCGTCACAAAATGAACCGCTAACAAGATACTCCTAAAAGTAAATTAAAAATACTATGTTGAAGTAACACCTAAATAGTAACCTGAATAATGTAATCTTATATGCACATGGACATCATCCTGCTAAAAAAAAAAAAAAAAAAAAGGGAATGAGGATATTTATCAAATGGCCAAATTTGAATAATGATAGTGTCAGTCAATATGGCTTCTTTGTAAACTAACACTACAAGCTACTTGCATATTCCTGAAATACATTTGAATCCACTGTGCATCTTGAGTAATCTAAAATTTACATCCCATTTATCAGAAAACACATTATGAGTTGTAAAGAGACAAATCAAATGTCTATACCAAATATCATGGCCATCAATCCAACAGTAAACATATTTTAACAAAAACCCCCAATGTCACCCTGCTGGTGGCACTATAGGAAAAGTCAGGGATCACCAAAAGTATTGTAACACATCATCTTGGAACCATGAATATCTGTTCAAGGGTGCAGTCCTTTCAGCAAAAAGAAGCTTGATGTAAGTAAGGAGCACTCATAGTAAATTGATGAGTAAAGCACTCATCTTTCAGTTGCTCTGGCAAAGACTCAGGGACCTGTCCTCTCCTGTGCCTATCAGGAATCCAACATATTTTGACAATTAAATTTCAACACATCTTCACAGCTTTACAACTTTATATCATATACTCAAGACTGCACTGCTTTATAACATAAAGCAACCTTTTGAGATGATAGGATAATGTTAATTTTAAAGGCTTTTAGGCTTAGGGCAGTCATTCATTGATGCTGCATAAAAAAAACAAAAAACACACTTGTAATTTCAAGTATTATGTTTCCAGTCAGAGGAAGTACTCCTCAAATTTCATGATTTACTTCTTTCCAATTTTCTCCTCACTCTTCTCTCTACTTCGTCTTCCCTTCAGTCACTTCCTCTTTACCTTTTGTCTTGCGCCATCTCATCTGCTCGGCACTTGTATGCCAAACTTCCATTCTCCTATGTATGAATTTCTTTTCTTCTTAGCTCGGCTTTTCCTATGTCTCAGCCTCCCTCCCTGTACTCAACTCATAGAGCAACCTATCTATCATTGCTGTAATCAACACAATGGAGTTCTCGCGGTGGCCACAGTGACCCTCCCTGGACATCACCCTGGGAAAGTGACGGACAGAGAAAGAGTTGGACTTGCCAAACACTGAATCATCATATTTATTAAATATTATAAAAAGGGATGAGGCAACGGAAGGAAAGACCGAGAAGAGTTTATTTCTCGACAGAGCAATATTTTGAGGCTGTAGAGGTTAACAGTGCTGGGCAATAGTTAGCATTGATTAACACTGGTTATTCCGGTGTCCACAAAAGTCCACAATCGAAGCTTGGGCATCCAACACTACTGCCGTAAGGAAAAGATCTAGTTTGAGAAGAGAAATATTTTTTCAATCTGATACCTGATGTATTCAGTTAGCATAACGTGTTTCAATTTTGACATGTGGAAAACAGCCTTAAAGATGGCAGTTCAATGAATAATGAAGCAGAATGAAGTGCTAATTCACTATGAGTGTCAGGAAAACTTATAATTCCCCAAATTGGTTATTTTTGGAACGCATGACCCTCAGCAAAGAAGGCGACCTGTTCTGAAGTTTAGACCGTGTCACATTTTTGAGTTGGCATGGGGGCGTCCTGGAAATATATTATGATGAACTTTAAGGTACAAAGAATTCAATCCAATTTCCAAGAATCCTGGTATGAGTTTCCATTTGTTGTCACTTTTTAGATTAATTGGACAGCCCTCTATCATACCTCCATACGACCATTCACTGGAAAACATCATCACTTTAGCCTGGGATTGAAGGTCACGTCTATAGCCATGCTAATTAAGTAGTCTGTCTAAACAATATATTGTGATTTCTTGCACAGACACTGGCATTGTGAGTGACATTTTGTGTATGAGGAATTAAAGCATGTTTGGCCAAATTTATGTCTATTATTGCTAATGCTAATTAGATATAAGACATTTCATTGGAGAAAGTGAAAATAGTCAACAGCTCTTTTGACTATTTTTAAAATATTTCTCTTCATTTACCCAATACAGTTCTGTAGTGGCTTGCAGCAAAACCTCCCCATTACCTTCTGCAAATGGCCAATGCAGAGGAAGGGATTAACTAAGCATACATTTAGGGCTATGGAAAAATGGACATGTCCACAGATTTATCGGCATTTATTATAGTTGTTCTTGTTTTAAGTATCAAACCCCCTCTAAACTCCATCATTGAATAGGCTGTTGCTCTGCCTCACACAAACCATTAGTGAGAGAATTTATGCATTTAATATATTAGAACAGAAAATGAATTTAAAAAGAAAACGCCATGAGGGAACACATTATCTTTCCTGTCGGCAGTTTTCTGGTTCAACATTTGGCAGCCTCGTCAGTAAATGAAAGAATTATTTCAATTATTGTACAGCACTAAATTATAGTTTGTGAAGAAAGTCGTGACAGGTCTGCAGAACTATAACACTTCCCCTGCCTCTGGCTTCTCTGTCAGTTTTAATGAAGAAACCTCTCCATACTAGACAGAGTGAGAGAGACAGAGAGAAAGGAGGTTTTGTTCACTAAATCTTAAATTTGTTGCAATGACTGTGAATTGGTACTTTAAAAAATAAAAAAAATAAATATAAACACTATGATTTAAGGTCAACAGAAACTGCTGGGGATTAAACTGTCCCAAAATCCGGAGACTGAAATTGGAAAAGAGTAAAATATACTCTCAACAGCTAAAAATTAATTGAATCTGTTTCCTACTGTTGAACTTACTTACAGCATGTCACCCCATTAATAGCCTCAGTCTTACTGCAATGGTTTGCCACAGGGTTCAAAGCCCGACTTGCTCTTGCAGATATTCCCTCAACAAACATTAGGGAATGTCATGTGTGGAAATATATTGCTATTATACCTGCTAAGACAAATACCTGGGGCAGGTATATCTTCCCTTATGCTCACATTAGCTCCCTGCTAGCTGCCCTGTCCTTCTGTACATAATGCCCTCTATAAATAGAGAATAAAACAGTAGGCCTCTCTAAGCCAGTGTTGCACATCCGCCATTGTAAATGCCATCCCATCCATACAGATATCAAATGTCTGATCCCTGCAGCATTTAACCAAATTAAATACTACCTTCATTAGCAAGCCAACACCTATCGGAGGCATACAAAGTACCCCCAGCCCCAAGGACACACCGCTAAATGAGCTGGCAGAGCTTAAAATAAGTCCACACACCACAAAGACTAGCCTTCATTTGTATGTTCCTAATGTGCCAGCTTCACTCACTGTACATGGCCCACTGCTCCGAACACATGGTGAGTAATTGCTAACACTCGACCTCCATACTGCACTTAATCAACATGGTAACACCACGGGGATAAATTCACGAACAATACAGCCAGAATAATTCATATATTGGTCAACAGAACTGATGTGCAAAGTGGTGCGTAGCGTCAAGGTGTCACATGATTCAGAGCCAAGGTTACTGTATGTTACCTGAGAGAAATACCAATGGAGGCAAGGATGAAGAGAAAGGAGACACCTTGACCCAAAGTCTAAGGCTAATGATTTGCTTTGTTTATATAAGATTCCAGTGTCTTCTTAATTTTTGTTATTAACAGTGTACTTCCAAGACACTGTAGCCTTTTATTCAGTCTATATACATGTTAGTGCTATTTTTTAATTAATTTATAGGCATTAGGATGTATTTTTCCAGGTTCAGAACACCCTGTTCATCATTGTACAGTTGGCCCATTTGTCTCCATTCTCACCTTTGACCCGCAGGCAAATGGTGATAAAAGCACCCTTCATTGCATTCGACAATAAAAGCAATAGGCAGTTCTTGAGTCAAGCAGCACAGTAAACAAACATAAATAAAGGCGAGTGGGAATCAATGAAAGAGGAAGCATAGAAAAGCAGTGCAAAGACCTTGAAGCCAATACACCAACATTCAGGTATTAACCACCAGTACAAAAAAGAAACAGCTTTGCAGAAAAATGAGAAAACCTTTGCATATTATTTTGTAATACAGTATAGTATTATGTGATGCAAGTATCATTTTCATAAAGTCATCTTTCTTTCATTGTGCAGTGCTGGAAACTTTTCATATCTGTAGTAAATAAACATGACCTTTATGATTCTCAATTGGTAAGTCCCTTCACATCCTTCACTATTTATGATACAAATTTTTAAATTGTTGCACTAGTTATTTTATTTACCTTATCAATAAAACTGAAGCAAAATCATAAAAAAATCTATTCGTCTAAATATTAGCTCAAGCATTTTCTAAAATATCAGTCAGCTCATTACATAAGAACATCGTTACTTTATATTACTGGATCCTACAATACCTTGTTTCAACACATTATTTTAGCTAATGTCTTGCTATATGTTTTTCTCAGTATCTCATCATTTCTCCTAATTTTAAAAACATACACTGAATATATTCAGGCATCTTTTTTTATATACATGAATATATATCAATAAGTTATTATTGTTTAAAAGGTGTGCTTTCTCAGTAGTGAGAAGTTTAAAGATCATGTTTGTGTCTGTGTGAAGCTTTGTGAGAAGTAAGATTGGGCTGTCACTGTGCATCCTAAATTTGCAATTGTTAATTAACTAGTTAGTAAATTCTTCATAATGGAAGAGTCAATAACTCCTACCACTACCACCAATAACTACATACCAGCGTCTGCAGCGTCAGTAACCTGTACAGCTGCACTGATCTCATTCATGCTTATTACCATTTTTGTGGTCATTTTTCTGTTGTTATTGTCATGGACACAGCTCAGTAGTTAGCTAAGTATGTAGAAAGATGATGCCCCAAGATGTGAACAGCGATTCAGAGGTCTGGAATCAGGTCACTTCTGGGTAGTTTTGGGCTGCAAAATTTTGTTTGCTCCGACATGAATTAATTTGGCTAGGTTGGGAAAGGCCAAAATTTCAGGGCCCATGCAGCACTTTGCTGATGGCAAAACGGCATAGAACTTGCATTATATTTTAAATCAATCCTCATTTACAAGTAATTTCAGTAGCTAAGAATTTCACTTCTGTTCTCTATGGCTGTCACTTCATATTCGAAATTCGAACATTCACTCGAATGTGGGGGGAAAAGTTACTATTTGAACTGTAATGACCTGTCCATGCACCGTTAACCTATCAGCAAACTACCGTAAGCTAGTAATGTTATGTTGCTTGCTATGAAAATGGAGGACACTAGCGAGTAAAGCCATCCTGAGACGACAATCATGACACCAAAGCTTCTGAAAAGCAATGTGTGAAAGTATTTTGGGTTCAACACCGTAGATGGCAAAGTAGGCAACAAAGATAAGTCTGTTTGTGGACTTCGTACAAAGCAGCGGCCTTAACCGAAAGAGACAACAAATCTGCAGACTCACCTGGTAGCTTGCCACCCAAGTGAGGCAGCGAAGGCAACAAAGACGAGCAGAGCAATGTCAAATGTGCAACCTCGTCTGATTGCCTACTATTGTATGTTATTCAAACTTTGTTCGAACTTCAGTTCTGGAAAAAGTGAAAGCCCTGCTCTATACCAGTTGGTAGCTGTAGCTGAGTCCATGTCCGGCAGTTATGATCTGTGACACAGACATGAACAAAATGAAGTTCTCCCTGTTGATATTTCTCTCAGAGATAGTATACGAGAATTGCTCAATTGTCTACATTCAAGAGGAGTGGAACCAAGGAAAATTACCTCTACACTTGGCTTGAAATGGCAGAAGTCTGATAAACTGAGGTGTAAAGGGTTGAACTGAAGAGAAATACACTGGTGGTGTCTAGTTTGGGATAATTTAATGTCAAAAATTGTTGTAAAGATTTTTCTTTACATTTTTCTTTCTTTCCTTTAATACATCTTTATGATTCTGAACATTAATCTACATAAAATTCAGTTCACTTCAACATCTCCCTATAACTGCACTGGTGCATTATTCATTTTTTGGGGGCATTTGGTTTGTACTGGATGTCTTTACAACTTCTGACATTGAAAATAAAAACAGTCGAGCTTGACCTTCCTCTTCTATCATCTTCCCTTTTCCTCTGCTCCAAACATTCACCTTATAACGGATTAGCTCAGAGGAAGAACCATTTCCTCCCTGAGGCTGCTAAAATATTAATCAAAACACAGAGGAGTGTGCAGCAGCTCCCTAGATGCATGTCTTCTAATGGTAATACATGGGGAAGGCAGAGAAGTAGGAGTGCTTCCTGTAATAGCCTCACAGAGGGGGAGGAGAGGAGGAGGGCCAGAGGTGACAGGGGTTTTCACAAGGGACAGAAAGAATGAGAGAGAGGGATAGATAGGCAGGAAGAGAGGTGGAGCGAAGACATGAGGTTTGTGGAAGATCGACGAAAAGACTGCACTGATACAGAGAGCTTCAGAGTGATCCGGCACAGGGAGGATCAAAGAAATATCATTGCCTCTCACTACTCATTTTGTGCGCTTACGAAGGTTGAGGATAGTCTTGTGTAAAACTTTCAAGTATGAATAATAGATAACAAACCATGCAAATAGCCAATTTAGCTTAATGGTTTTTCTTTTCTTAACTGCAGGGCCAAATATTTGTCTGTGAGTGTGTATAGGAGAGATAGAAATGAGAAGTTATGGTTGTAACAAGCACTTTTATTTAACCTTCCTAAAGACAGAAAATATGATGCAGGTGGTCTATATGAGCTGTGAAAGGCGTTTCTCTCATGGGCCAAATCTAAACCCGTCTCTGGCAGTGAGCCACTGCCAGTGGGGAAAAATGATTGGAGTATCCATGTTGGTGACACGGTAATCATGAAACTAAGCTTTGCTGCAGTGAGGGGGGACTAAAAGGGTTATTTCAGCTAATTTTCCACGCTTGCCTACTGGTCTTTCTGTTACTAGGTGATTCGAGCACATTGACAGTTGTCATGTTTTATGCAAGAATATGCGAAGCATGTTAGCTCACTGAAAACTGTGAAATTAAGGCGCACACACATGGCAGGCAGCCTCCTGTTACCACGAAAGAAACACTGACAGTTAAAAACTGACAATTGTTTAGAATACCTAGTTTGAATAGAACAACAATCTGATTTTATGGGGAATGCAAAACTGTATATCCTCATGGGTCATCTTCAACTAACCTGCAGACAGCTGTGACTGTGTTCCACTACCTGGTAATTAGGGAGACGTGGAGCCCCCATGGGTTACACACTTACAGCATGCTGCCATATTCCTCCCTCTTCATCCAACAGGCTCCCGAGAGAGATGGCCATTTTGTGAAAGGTGACACAAATCAGTGACCTCTCTCTACCTGACCATGTCGATAATGAGATGCAACTGGAGCTTCATTGTATTCAAATGAGACTGCGCGTGACAGCAATGTTGAAGAGATACCCGTGAAGAGAGAACAACATTAACTTCTCTGAGAATAAATACAAAAGTGTAAAAAGGCGAAGAGAGGCTTCATCCCTGAGAAACAGAGAGAGAGATTATACACACTCTTTTGCCCACCCATTCTCTTTGTTTTTCCAAAAGACAGATGGGCAGTGGTTAAACTGGTCTGTCCCAGTCATGGGCCTTTGTCTATTGTGTTGCTTTGCTTAATGTAAACCGATAAAGCTGGCTAACCTTGTGGGCCAAATCGATGCTTATTTAGAATACCATTGATTAACAGTTCTGATTATTGATTATGTCATCCCGCACAAGATATGCCAATGGCTCTGATAAGCGGGTACCCTGGAGCAGATAGCCCTGTCCACTAGTTTACTTGGACACACACACAAAGACATACAATATGGGCCCTGCTCCTATAACAGATTCACAGGAGTTCAACATCTTTCTCTTTCTCTCTCAAACATGCAAACTCTTTATGTACACCCTTATGTATTCAGTCATTAACACACAGACACTGAAGATAGTAGTACTCTCTGTTGACAAGGGGTAATGCCTGCTCATCTGAGACCTCAACATTGAAATTAACAAACCATCTGCTTCTGCAGTGTGCCCGGCGGCCACTTTGAAGTTTCACCACAGTGAACATATAGCATAGAGCTACATACAGTTTTTCCTAAAATTAATTTGAATTTTGTCTTGTTGGCAGCAGTGGAGCAAGGGTACCCCTTACTTTGTCCTGCTGGGGAAAAATTAACAATCATGTCTAAAAATTTCCAAAAGAAGTAGTAGAAATATGTTGATTTAAAAAAAAAAAAAAAAAAAAAATCAGGATATTTTCTATCCCCAGCAAACCAGCAAATGCAGGCCTGTGGGGTCATTGTCCAGTGCTGTAAAGCCTGATGATAAAAACATTTACAGCGGTGCTGTTATTAAAAAGAGAGTGAGTCAATCAAAACGGTCAATAACACAGTATCCATGACTTACAATTACCAGAGTTACCACTTGCATACTGGAGTATGCCATTCAATTTTTATAGTCATTGTGGAAAGATTTAAACACATTAAAAAATGAAATAATGAGTGGGCATGTGTAGATACAGTATGTAGTACTTACTGCTTGAGTATGAATTTGCTTTAAGGAATGGGTTTATATATAGTAATAAATTTGCGTATTTGCTCTCTTGCTGAGAGTTAGATGAGAGGATTGACACCCCCTCATTTCCATATGATAAATATGAAACTACCATTAGCAGGCAGCAGCACAAAGACTGGAAACGGGGAAACAGCTAGCCTGGCTCTGTCCAAAGTAACTCGATCTGCCTACCTGCATCTCTAAAGCTCACTAACACATTGTACCTAGTTTGTTTATTCCAGACACAACCCTCAAAGTTTTAAAGGGGTGGGGGTTATGTGCCAAACTATTTACCCCAACGAGATAGCTTTCCAGCCAAGAAATAGTCCAGCACAATACCCCCAATAAAAATAGAGCTTTTTGTACAGTTTAAACAAAGAGAATGTGTTAATTAGTGATCTTTAGAGGTGCTTGTTGGCAGATTTCTTTACGAACTAACTCTTTTTTTGCAGTTTGTATGCCTAAATAAGTTAGCTGGTACTGGCGTTAGCTTCATACTTAGCATAGACATATGAGTGGTAGCAATCAGCTCTCACCAAGAAAGCAAACATTTTCCCAAAACGTTTACATTTCCTTAAACTTTAGCTGAGATTTTCTCAAGTACGAATCCTAACAATTCTCAATGCTTTGTGGGGAACAGAGAAAAAGTTGCCTGCGTCTCATTTTGTATGAGGTCCTAGTCACCTTACCTTGTGAAGCAGCTGCTGCTGGCCCATGCTGATGAAGGAATTAGACACTGCTGGGGCTGTGTTTTTGGGAGGTGGGGATGGCACTGTTGTCTTATTGTTAGGTCAGCAATGCTAGGCTAGCCTCTGTCAGCCAGCCAGTGTTGAGCTCTGCACTTTGCATAAGGGGGCTCTTCCGTAATGAGCCACTATGTATGGGTATCATGTGAGATATCTGAGCTAGCGCTTACTGTTCCATGGCCAAGGTCGAAGCCTGCCCACCCCACCACCAACTCCCCTACCCTATCCATCACCTGAGAACACAGACCACAGAGAAGCTCACATTCCAACCCCTCTGGACATCCTCACACGAATTTGGAAGGACTGTATTTTTTATTGTGATCTCTGTTTATTGTATATGTAAATACACTTTCAAGATATTATACATACAAATTCCCTCAAATTATTGTACAACTATTTCAGTATAATTTGTAGATAATTGGGCTGATAAAATAAAAAGAACGACGCTTACTATTTGTCCACCCATTGAGAAAAAAATAAGGGGCTATGATGTCAACAACGTCCAGTCTAAATATATGCCTTTAAAAGACTGTTCAGGCTAATTGTTTGCGGTGTAACATAATAGTCCATTTTCTATGTGCATGTTGATGTTTGCTCTTTTCCATTCAGCACTTGCTATCAACATGTCAAAAGTGGATACCTTATGTGACTCCATATGAGTAAGACAGGGGTTTAAATGTACAGGACCCTGGAACAATCTGTCCATACACCACCATGCTACCGCTTAAGTCCCCACAGTAATCAATAAACTGCCCTCTCGCAGATCACATATCAATTGCTTGCTGAACTCAGGGGTAGAATAAAAAAAAAAAAAATGTGCGCCTAAAGAATAAATGCCCTCTGTGCTGCTGCCGTATAAATGTAAGTCACATCAACATGCAGTCAAAGTTACAATTGGTCATTTCCTCCTCTAATTTGATAACAATAAGAAAAAGGTATGTTTTTGATGTAGTGTAAGTCTAAAGCTTATAAGACACACACAGGTCTGAACTTAGATACATTTTACACATGGTACAATGATCAGCATTTATTTATTGAGTTGTTCATTTGTTTGTTAACTAACAGTGCTCGATGTGGTCTCAAGTAAAGTCAGGGCTTTTTAATAGATGGCTCATATTTGTAACTGATTCCACCTTCAGTCTCCCATTTTGTCAGAATTATTAGCCCTTTTGGGTGGACTGTTTGGAAGCAGATAGGTTTCATGATGAATCTGAAATCAATTTAAACTCAAATATTCATGTTTGTCGTGACAGGAGCATATTAATTACCCCTCTACTCCAATCTTCCCATACCCCTTTCCAAAGACAGGAGCCCAATGTATTGCCACTTAATCCTGCACAATAGACTTTATTGACAGCCCATTTGCCTAGGACTAGAGTAAACTATATGCTAAAGAGCAGACAGAGCTGATTCCCCCATGCAGTTTCAAGAAGAAACATGGAGCAGGAGGGTATGAATTTAAGTATATGACTGGACTGTATCAAAGTCTGGTGTGAAAAATCTTAGATTGGGAGCATGGACAAATAGAAAGGAGAAATGAGCGAGGAGAAATGGATTTCCTGCCATTTGTGATCTATGACCAATAGCCTGTCTATCTTCAGATTCGCTGTTAATGGCTGTTGGCCAAGATTTAAATCCTCTCTTTTGTGCATTCCCCTAAATCAATAAATTGGCATCCATTTGATTGAATGCTCATCCATTGTGTTAAAATGAGACTGAATGAGTTTTGTCTTTTTGACCAATGAAAGTGTTTTCAGTACAGCATTTCAGATGTTTTCAAGAAAGTACAGTTTATGCATCTATTTATGAAAAACCTGATTTTGATTTATCAAAATTAATTTCTCAGCAAATATTTACTTTGAGAAGCAATGTTAGCGAACTTGAAATCAGTTTTCATCATTAAGCATTCCAAAAGGGCACACCAGTTGTGGTCACACAACTGGTGTGCCCTTTTCCAACTTTCCATATAAATTTAAATGATCAATATATATTAAGCGATATGAATGATTATATATCCAAACTGCAGTGATATAGTGAAGACAGACTGTCCTCTTAAAAGGGCAAACAGAAGGGTCATATAAAATAATGAAAAAAATTGTAAGAGGACAAAAAATGAAGTTGCAGAAAATAAACAGCAGGACCATAAATTCACTGGCCAAAGCAAGCTAAACTAATCTGTTCTGCATTTGATTGATTTAATAATTTTGATATTATGGTAGCTATTTTAGTTGTTTTGCCAAGGTTAACTGTCAGATTGTTTGGTTTTTTTTAATATAAATGTGTGTGACTGAATGCATCTATGTGTATGTGTGAATGCAAACTCTCCGGGGCTCTGGAAGGTGGTAACGGAGCTATACTTTATTGTTATCAGTCCTGCAAGTAGTTTGTTTTTTTTTTCCTTAATGTGAGCTTGAATTTTTTAACTTCATGCACAGCACATAAAGAGACAAACACCTTTTTTTTTTTTTTTAAAACAATACTGTAAAAATACCTTACAAATAACTTGTCCTACCACGATGTCTGCAGATGTCTAAGAATTACTAAAGAATTAATTATTGGCTGACTTTAGCTTCAGTGAGATCAGATCAGTACTGTCCTGTAGAATCTTTTTTTTTATTCTTTCACCTGACACAAGCAGGCCCATTTAAAAAGAAGAACTTGTTGCAGTTCAGAATTTATCCAAGCTAGAAAGTTATATTTCCCATTTCAGTGTTTTAGTCAGATTTTAATAAAAAAAAAATTTAAAAACCTGCACATCTACAATTACATCTGTGCGAAAAAGGAGGAAGTTGATTTTATTTACATATTTTAGCAAAATATCTCCCTGGGAAAATGTGAAAGAAAAAAATGCATTTCAGTTATTCCCTTTAGAGGAGAATTGGCTGCAGCTTGATGAAATGAATCCTTTTAATTTGCATCTCATATAAAACATAATATGGAGTAATTTCAATTTGTGGAGAAAAAGAAAAGATTGAGTGTGTTTAGCCATTGCATTTGCTGACATAGTATGAAAAAGAACAACACTGATAGAGTGATTTTTAAATTAGTATTCAAACAAAACCATCAAAATCAGTCAGCCTAAATGGAGAAAAGAGGAAAGACTGAAAGAAAAACAACAGCACTCATTGATACCTACATAAACAAAGACTGTGCTTTGTGCCTGCAGTTAAACAACAATGCCCTCTATTGGTGTGACACTGCATCTGTTTCCCCTGAAGTGTTTTCCGGCACACTCAGCAGAAATATCACATTGAAGTGCAATCACCTGGAACCTCAAAGAGTGTCCTTATTAACCTAATAACTACCACAGAATGCTTTATTATTAATTTACAAACATTATTCAACTATAACAGTTTTTACTGCCATAATCAGGGGGCCTTATTAGGACTTAAAATGTATTAATTAGAACAATAATGAATGAAACCACAGTAGTTAAGTGCAAGTGTAGCCAGGGTGCCTCCAGCATTAAGAGTCTGCAGACTCACAGACAGCTTCTCAGAGGTAAGAGCTCTGCGTGTGTGCCAAGTGTGTGTGTGTGTGTGTGTGTGTGTGTGTGTGTGTATGTGAAGAGGATGGTTTACAGGATCAGTGAGGGAGTTCTTGACAGGAATGCACATTGAGCCTCTCATCTCCCTGTTGCTCTCTCTACTGAACCGGAACAGTGGTGTAGACAAACAGGGGCGCCCCAGAGAGTGTGGCGAGCTAAGTGAGTGAGCACAGAGGTTTAATATGACAGCTACACTTTTCAGCTGCTGGTTCAGGTTGAAAATGTCCTACACTGTAAATCTGTGGTACCATCATGGAAGATCAAACACATGACACTTCGCAAAACCGAAGTGGATTCCAGACAGGTGAAGGAGTTTTTAGTGTAAGTGTGTTAAATTTAAAATTTAGACCTGCTTCTAGGTATTGATAAACTGTACATTATGAACAGTCAGCTTTTTTATTGACTTTAAAAAATGACTGTCATCTTTACATACTGTGATCTGATACAACAATATGAAATAACTACTGTATTATTTGTAAAGGCACATTGCCTACAGCAGATGCAAGAAGCAAAACGAAGTTTTTTTTAACCTGGACAATTTTTTTTTGTCTTTTTTTGGTGCGTATGAAATGTGGCAATTATGGATCCTTTTGTTTAAATATTCATGGATATTTATGTTTGTAACATATTTTAGGACATATTTATTCTTGCTTGCAGAAAACACAAAAGAGACACCATCTGTATAGAACTTCAAAACAGTGGGCCGCCGCTCCCTGTTAAAGCAAACAGTACTGTGCACAGGTGTTCTTAAGGAAGGCACTGAGTACCTCTTTGCTTTTATGTACCAATGATTGCTTTCTGAAAAATTTCTGAGGAGGGGAAAGTCAGATATTTTTCCTTGGGATACTGATTTATAAGTCATATTTACACAAACAATGGATGAAAACCAAAGACATACATTATATATTGCAATATATAAATTGAGATCTATTTAGATCATTTACAAACTCGCAGCAGAACTAAACAATAATTAACACATAATGGTACCGCATTTCTCCACTTCACTCCACTTTAACCACTAAACTCTGTTTCCCTATTATTTTTGCCTGTGCACATTGTCCCCTGCTTGCCAGGATTTGGTATACTTACACCATCCCGGCAAACATCAACGTGTCTCCCACCTCCCAGAAGACCATAAAACACTTGCAGACAGGGGACAGGGGTGGGGGCAAGTAGGCAGAGCAAGAGTAGATGGAGAGAAATGGTAATAGTTGAACAATGTTAAATGGGATTATATCAACGATTTGCAGCTGCTGCTTTTACAAATGGTTTTGGCAAAGTTTAAAAAATTACTTGAATAATAATTTGCTGATAAGAAAAAGAAAGCCTACTCTGTTGACAATGTTCATGAATAATTTTGTTACACTTAATTTTCAAATACCATGAGAAACATTATAAGAGGTATCTTTCAATGCCAGTTTGAAAGCCTTGAGAGAAAAGCCATGCAATGCAGCCAAAAGACATTATGATACATACCTGAGCAGAGCTATTCGCCCCATCCCCCTTTTTATTTCAATTAAACCCTCTCTCTTTGATATAAAGGCATCCAAATCTAAGCGTCTTTGATCTCCTAACCATAGGACAGACAGGAAAATAAGAGTCTCTTTAAATGGTTGGAAAAGAAAGTTGTAATTCCAGAACAGGGGACAACTTCTTTCCCTGCTGCGGTTTTAACTGGCACAGGGGTACTTAAAAGACCTCACGCCTGGTTTGGCAGTAGTGAACAAAACAATCCACCATGAGAAAGAAAAAAAACCCACACAGTCTGTAAGGGGCTGACAGGCTTTCTTTCATTCTGAATCTCACTTCCCCAAATGTGATTAATCAAGTGTCTCAATATGCACATAGAGAGGAAGGAAAATGCAGCCTCAAAAGACAAAAGGTAATAACCACTATGAACACTGACACATCACTGCTAGGTGAAAGAAAAAAATAAACCTAATTCACATTTCTGCTGCACGTTTTCTAATTATACAAATCACTTTAAAATGAAAAGACTTTTGGATCCTTCGGAGAATTCAAAGTTAACCCCGAAATAGTCCTGCATTTATATGAATCTGTTTGACTCCCCTGAAAGAAAAAAAAAAACTGAACTAATGAGTGATGTTGGAAAGCTGATATAATACAGATATTGTGATGTGCCATAACACAACTTCAGATGTTATGGCACGTCATTCAAGTCTTCTGAATTAAAATCAAATATGATTGAAAAAAAACAAACATAGTTGTATATGTTGGAAACACTTTCTCTCAAATCTTCTAAACTTTTATCTTATATAAGATACACTGCTGACATCACACTCCTCTGATTCTTGGAGCTTAAATCTAGTTGCTCAATCTGTGGACTGCCACCATATAAACCCTGATCCTCCCCATTTACCCACCAGGGTGTGAGGGAGCAGCTACACGACAGTCCCAGTGTGGGGGCTTGTGGGTATTTTCTCCACTCGGAGTTGTAGGATTATGGGCTGCTAACTGCTTTTGTGAGAAAGAAAAACATCAGTGTGCACCATGCTGGAGCCCCACCGAACAACAGTTGCTCCCCGGAAGCCCGGGTGTTCTTTGATGTGCTGCTGAGTGGTGCGAGGCCACACAAAGTATAGGAGCACAATCAGGCATCTGTTAGAAATGGACTAGCAGTCCTTAGAGCCAGAGGAGGGTCACTCAACACTGACCACAGACACAGGCTCAGGCAGGAGGGGGAGACAGTTCTAACACCGAACATTCATATTCACTCTTATGAGTCCTGTCATGTCTACTTTTACTTTTCACTCTCTATTAATTGCTGTTCATTCAAGTCTCTTTCTAACTCTCCTTTTTTGTCTGCACAAGTAAATAATTAACAAATCATTGTGATAATTTTGGTGTTTGTCTGTTGTGATTAATATTAATCTATTTAATCAGTGTTCTGTGACTCAAGTTGATCTCTAAACATTTTCTTGCCTTTTCCCCTCAGCGCTTTATATGATGCAAGCATGCATATTAAAGCAAGGCAGCCAGCTGTGAAAACAGCTTAATTAGTTTAATCACTTCTGATGGAACATGTTTCCACTCTTTGCCTCCATTAGGGATGCCTTATTTCTCTTATTTTATCAGCCAACTGCTGCCACTCTGTGTCAGGTGGGGCTAGTGGAATAATGAACATGTCCCAGAGGTGGATTTCTGTCACTAAATTTGTTTTTCATAACATAAGTTTGCACTGATACAGATTGCCATGTTGACACTGAAAGCCGGTGGATAACACTTGTAGAGTAAAATTATCAGATTCCCACAAGATTGATCCTCACGTTCAAGGACAAATTGAAGAATATTTAGATTTTTCTTGTATAAACAATTATAGAAAGGCCACAGAACACAACGCAAAGGTCAATATGACAACATGCACCAACCAAAACAACTTCCGCCAAAAACGATGATGCTGACACAGGAGGTAACACAGAGCTTTCACCTCCAAGAAATTAAACTGCCAAGACACTGAAGGAGAGCTGGTGATGACAAAAGGAAAAATGAGTGATATTAACAAATAATTGATGCCCAAGACAATTTAAAACTGATGGTCATTCAAGACCCATAAGTTTGATTTAAAGCACCTATTTCCACTTTATCTTACTATCTAACCTGCCTCAGTTGAATCAATGGTAGCAGTTGGCAGTACAGCTATTCTTCAAAAAGTGTTCAATACAAACTTTATTGACAGGGCAGGGTCAGCATTGGCAGGGAAAAGGAGTCTGATGAACAAGAAGGGCATAAAATGTAAAGGTCTCCTTCCAACTGGAACAAATTTCAAGGTGAAATGCACCATACCTGATATCCGGGCCTGATTATAACTCAAATATTATTTCAATAAAACACACATTTCCACCAACTTCCCTAAAACCTGATCATTACTTAATACCTTATAAAGCTTATTTGCCTTCACACTCTACCAAACCAAAACAGCTTGGTTTTGTTTCATTCTGTACAACACATTAATTAGTATTTACACACTACTCACAGTTGTCATTTACTTTGACATTTTGGGGGAAAAAAAAGAAAAAACAATCCCCAGCTGTTTTAGTCCTCAATATGTATAGATCAAAGTGCTGTTGATGTGTATCAGCTATTTTAGTTGTGATGCATTTCTCTTGCAATTAATCTTGTGGCTTCTCATGTCCCAGTCATGCCACCATTCAATGCATCTTTGATACTCAGTGGTTGGCAATATCCTTAACAATCCTCCGTCACTGGCGTTTACCCATTATATTTTCTCATACATACACACACACACACACACACACACACACACACACACACACACACACACACACACACACACACACACACACACACACACACACACACACACAGACATGCAGGAAGCACTAACAGGAAATTTTCAACATAGAGTACATGTTTCTATTTTGGGGGCTGTAGTTTGTGGCCTTGTATTGGGATGTATTATATCGTCTGGTGTTTCTGATATTTTTGCTCCTCCATATTAGTAAAGGGGATGGGCAAAATATTAGAAACATTAGAATGCAGTTCACAAGACATTTTTCAGGACTAACATTTTGATATGTCAGAGCAGGAAAGCACAGGTTTAATCAATAGCACTAATAATGGCTGCAATGGGAGCAGTTACACCTGCACTTTAGCTGCTTTACATAATGTAGCGTCTATACTAGATTAAATTTCATTGACCATGTACTATTTTTTCTTATTTTTCTCTCTCTTATAAAGTCTGTATAAAAATGGTAAATTACCAAATCAACATTAAAAAGAATATATTCTCATGGACAGAAACAATAAAGTAGAAACTGGTGGCCAGTCACTAACAATAGACATGCTTTCTCAGTGTGGCCTGTGCAGCCTTGCTATTTTGAATTTGACTCTAAAATTCTTGGTCTACAGTAAATGCAGTGGCTAATTCAACTCTCACATAAACAATAAACCCTTATTAAGACCACTTAGTTGAAAGTGGTCTTAAATTATTAGCTTGTAATAATCTTTGCGCAACATCTACTGCAGTCTCATTGTTGTTTTACTTTATTACCTGAGTGTTCCACAACTCAAAGGCCACCATATGGAGCCTTTGGCAGGTAGGCATGCTGTATGTATCGCATCATAAAAGTCAGTCTGCCATACATGTTCAAGTGCAGTTACAAAGGGTATTATGTAAACCTGTTTGTGTGCCACAGTAATAGTATTACTGCCGGCTTGTCAGTGGCCATTTGAGAGACAGAATGGACTTCCTATCACTCTCCAACATGCTCAAGCATCCATCACACAAGCTCTCAGTCAAAATGTATCAACTTTATGCGAACACACACACACACACACACACACACACACACACACACACACACACACACACACACACACACACACACACACACACACACACACACACTCATAAAAGAAGCAGAGGTCCAGAAGCAGAGGAAAGTACTACATCCAAGTCAATACAGTTAAACATTATTGCTGAGTGGACATTACTGTGCATGGAGATAAGCACGTGGCCTGTGGGATAGAGGACCATGCCTGTCTGCGTGTGGGTCTGTGCACGTATGCTTTTGTGTGTAATTCAGAGATCTTGAAGATACAGTTTAAAAAAGCCTTCAAAACCAAGTATCAAATTCACTGATAGTTTGGATGTCTTTCTTTGTTTTGCGAGTTCATATCTGCATTATGTTTTCAATGAATGGGTCATGCACTGTATTTGTGTGTGCGTTAGAAATGATTGAGATGAGATTAGCATGGCCTGTTTCATTGAGAAAGTGTCAATATTTGGTCTCGAATGTGATGAAATGGTCTATCTGCAGGTTAATGTAGGCAGGCCTAGAGGTTACAGGCACCTTCAGGAGTTTTGGACCACCAGTGGCACTCTGGACCTATGCTTGATGACTGGGTAATCAGATAGGTTGTATCTCTTCCAACAGCATGCGCACAGGGACGTGCATGCTTTGCAAAAGCATGGACATGACATGATACTGTAAATATTAATGTAATGGTCAACTGCTCATTGTACAGTAATCTATATAATATGTTTGTTATGTTTTAAGGACACATACATGTTTTTTTTTTGTTTTTTTTGTTTTTTTTAAAGAACCCTGATCAAATTCAGTCTCTTTGCTTCAAAAGTCTGTCCATACAAGTGCTGAGGTGAAGAGACAAGGCAGTTACAGTCAGGGAGGGAAACACTAATCACGCAACCTAACACATTAGACCAGCTAGACAGCAAAACAAACACTTAAGAGAAACACAACAGACACAACAAAAGAGAATAATACTTCCCTGGCCAACCGGTCCAAGTTGCATTGATGAGGTGTGATGCAAGCCACCTGCCTGCTGTTGTATTCTCCACAGGAAATCCAATAGGAACGCTCGGTGTCACTGATGCCCTCCACCAACCAAGTAAAAATAGTGATCAATGTTGGGCTGTAGTCAACAAAAGAAAATCTTGGTGAATTGTTGAAGTACCTACTGTTCAACCAAACAATTGGTTGCAGGGGGAAAAAATCTGCATGATATCTCTAGATTAACTAAATCGGCCACAGTGCACTGAGTGCACTCTACCTTGTAGCCTTATTAGACTAAATGAATTATTAATAAACATAAAGAGCTAGTATTTGCAGCATATAAAATAATTTTATCCCAATTATTTTATACTGAATATAGAACTGTCAACTGGTGATCCCAGCACAGGGACTATTGAGGAATATACACTCAAAGCCTCAAGCGTTAAACATGAAAGCTGACTAATCATCCAAATGAATGAAGTTAGTACCGTTTTTAGATGATATGCCATGTTGGTTGTTAAGCTTTGATATACAAACTGTTTTTTGCAAAGTTTACAGTCAACGTTTTGGTCATCTATTTTAAGAAAATACAGCCGCACTGACAACTTCTTTGACATGGTGTCAATTAGTTTTGAGCTGAAACCTATAAATGTTCAATAAGCATTCAGTAGGTGTCAAATAATTTAGATCTACCGGTCTCCATTAGGTCGAGCAAGTTCAAAGTTGGGAAAAAAGGGGTGTTTCTGAACCCCCCCTCCCGTTTTCACAGGTAGTCTGTCCCTCCTGCCGCCGAAAATAATGGATTAATACTGTAAGGCTACTGATGTAGCACTTTTCTCCTTACAAAAGTAACACTGGTGACTGTCCAACCAATGAGAATTTGGTCAGAGGAGAGCATATCGACCAACCAATCGACCAGTCGACTAGCAGACTACAGCCCTAGATCAACGCTCAGCAATTAGCAGATTGATCACGCATTATATCACTAGCCATATCAAGACACATAACATACTTCCCTTCTTTTATCAATGTACTGCTGAACCAACAGGTGTGTTATTCACATCCCTGATAATTAGATAAATATACTGTTGAGATTTTAACCCAAAAGTTATTCAGAAGCCAAGAGAGATAAAATATAATCTGTAATTTAATCATGATTTGTAGAGCATCTAGTTTTTATGAGGCACTATTGTTTGTGATATCTGATCAGCTGCCAAAACCGAACAAGACGTCACTTGCTATTTATAAGCTGCCAGGGACAACTCCAAAGAATGCCGTATGTAAAATGGCTTGATAAAAATGACCAAGGCCAACATAATTTAGCAAATTAATTTCATGATAATTATATTTTCCTTTTCTCCTATCTCTTTCATTCTCCTCTTCTCTGTGCTGGTTCTCACAGTCCTGCCTTGCGGGCAGTAAGTATATGCACCATGAACACATTTAATTTTCCCTGTTAGTCTACAGCGTGGCCAGAGGTGAGCTTTAATAAGGATCAATGGCACTTTATCTGGGACAGGACCTACTCCCATGCATGCAAATCACAACACCAGCAATGGATTCAATTAAAAAGAGAACCTCCAACCACCAGCACTGGAAATTCAATTAAAGGATTTATGCAAAGGTTCAGTGGCTTTTTTTGTGTTGCTGTTTCTGTTTATGTAATGAGCTTTTCATATCAAGAATCAATACATAATCTGGAGTGGGGCCATTGAGAGGGTGGTGGGTTACCTTCCCACATGCATTTTGGATATAATTCAAGAACAGGCATTTCTATAGAGCAGTTATCAGGATATCTGACCACATTACTACACCCAGTGGTGCATGAACTCGAGTCTCCTCACCCTATGGTGCTATCTGGGAAGGCATACGTTTTCTCATGCTATGGCCACATACGACGTTTATGTTACGTATTGACTGGGACACACTTTAAAGTACAGTGATCCTCAGTAAAACCACTTACAGGACTCCTTCCAATCAGCTGAGCAAAGAGGCTAAAAGGCTGGGGCCCCTGCAGCAGCTCCAGTGTGCACCCTGAGGTGTGTGTTTTAGCCTAATGAAATGGGATCTCAATAGACAATAATCCTTGTAACAAGATTGAACAGGGACACCCATGTCAATATTAGCAAATGGGATTGCTGGCTTTTCGTTTTAGTGAACACACACACACACACACACATGATGTCTGTATGCTCTCATACCTGCGTGCCCATCTGTGTAAAAGTGCTCCTCTCATTGCTTCTCTATCCAGGTTTTAAGTAGAACACAAAAATAAGAGTGTTCTGTCTGGACCTCAAGGCTGTGGGTGGGGACCCATAACATTTTCCCACACCTACACAATTAGAGGATTTAAGCCCCCCTGAAGTTCCTCAGAAGTTTTTGATTAATCTGCCACAGATTCGCCAAGAGGGGTTGTTCCAAGATAGAGGTGTAAAAAAAGGGATGCTGTGTCAACAGAAAAGAGGTGCATAAAATAAAAGCTGTACAATAAATATCTGGCCAGTTAATGAAGAGGGGCACAGACATTAGCTACCCTGCTACTTTGCATCCCTAGAATTGCCACAGTGGCAGTCTTCCAGATCACAGTTCAGTTCAGAGGCCCTTTAGTGTTCAATAACATTACTTCAAAAGGTTTTTGTCACTCTTGTGTTTCTAATATTTTACCCCACTTGTTTCCAAATATATTAAAAATATTTTACAACATAATGAAATCACAATACACCACCAAAACCACTTCTTCCAAAATAAACACAGAGCTAAATCAACTCGCTGAAACAATGTCAGCAACAATTAAAAACTTGACGTTTGACAACAGGACTGTTGATTGGATTGTATTAGATGATACAAGAGTTTCAGTGTTTTCTATTCATTTAGGGTACTGCGTGTATACAGACATATAGTATTTGTACAATGGAAAACTACATCTGTATTCATAATTCAAATATAATTTAAGTGTCAATGTAGATACAGCTCACAGTATATGAATCTCTTCAATTCAAAAACAAATCAAAATAACTATCCAGACAACACGCCATGAAGCGACAATCTTGAGTGTTCTATCCCACAGCCCGTCAGCACTCTCAGTCAAGCAGAGGGACGAGGATGTGGAGCCAAAGAAGACTAAAATTACCGTCTGTATGAAAAGTGAAACGAGACAGTCTATTCACATCCTGGCCTGGCTATAAATAGGGTAACACACACATCTAATGTGGTGGATTAGTAGCAGGAAGCAGACAGGCAGTCATCACAGCCGTTGTCCTCCTTAGCCCACCAGGCTCTGGATCCCAGCAGACGTCATCCTATCTACCAAATCAGTATCAGCCAGGGGCCTCTTTCATTCACAAAAGCAGCTCCATACAATTCTCAGCCCAATCATGTCATTTACAAAGTAGGGAAAGGGTCCTGTTTCAGTAGTTGATATTCTGTCAGGATGTTACTCCTCCTTTCCTCTTCATGGCACCATATAAAGTAAGTATGTAACACTATCCACACCTAAGGGCCCTTTCTTCATATTTATGTAGAGGTTGATGGTGAGAGATAAGGGCTAAAGTGCCCATTTTTCCACAGACTGAATAACATAATGCTCACCAAAGCTCTGTCTCTTGTGATGTGGTTTGTTTGATTGATACCCCTCTACAGTGCTTTATTTCCCTCCAACCTCATTTGTTTCAGATAACTAAAATACATGACAATACTCAAGTCACATCACACAAGTAACAAATACTGTTGGGGAGAAATTATATATATAATAGAAATTACATCTTGCTCCATTTGTGCGGCAAGAAAAAAATGTAATTATTTATTGATGTGTTTACATTACAACAGTTTTTGGTTGGTCTTTTTCATCATAGGTTTATGGGATGCAGCTAGTGCAGTAAACAGTGATGCATCTGCATAAAAACAGTAATTGCTGTTTGTTTCGCTGAAACAGTGAATACAGCAGCCTGCTGCTTCATCCTGCTAATAGCAGACTGCTAGTAGACACTCCCTCACCTTTCCCTCTCTCCTAATCACCAATTAGGACTCCATTAGTCTGGCCTGGCAGCTCGTTTGCTCTGGAGGTGGCTGAGGGGGCCTGGTGTGTGGGACCTCTGCCCGCTCTGTTCTGCCCCAGCGACCACAGCACTGCACGGCTGTCACGGCAACCCTGCCACCATGTCTCCCTGTTATACACGTGAAAGTCCCTTTCCTCCTCCCTCACCACTTCCTGCCTAACAATGCTTTGCCGGGGAAATCCTTTTCCACACTGGCAGGCTACACAGAGAGACTCCCCCTCTGAGGATGGAAGGAGCCAAGAGATGAAAGAGGGAGGCAAGGAGGGAGCAACTGGAAGACAGTCAACGCAAGTCTGTGGAGCCACTTGTTAGGCACTTCATTAAACGTTCGTCCCAATGGTGAACGGGTGAAGTGGGACCCTTATTAACTGAGTAGGGAGACATCCTTCAAGGGATGGAAGATTACTTACAGCCCCAGTGCCAGCTGTCTGAGAAGGCTTGTGGGGAACAGGGGGAAATGCAGGACAGCCAGAGATAGAGGTGGGTGGGGAGCTGGGGAAGGAGTCTGATGTGAGAGGGAGCAGGGACAGACTCACATTTAAAGCACTAAACGGCTCCTTAGCAACATTGTGAAATTACCCTACTGGCATGCAAGACGAGGCCCAAAGCTCTCCGGAACTTGTTAAAGCCACAGGCTCCCTCTCCCCCTCCCCACCACTCTAATGTCGCACCACAGGGCCTTGGTCAAAAGTTCAGTACGTGCATATGTAAAAAGGTAGGTGAGTGCCAAAGGCAGCAGACAAGGAATGAAATGGGAATAGTACAAGATTCCACTGAACATTGTGTGCGCACATGCAAAAGTACATGTCTAAATGGCTGGGTGGGTTTGGGTGTGCGTTTCTGTGTATGAATATGGCGAACATAATGCAGGTAGGAAGCATTCAACTTTCATTTCAGCCAGTTAACCTGAGGCCATTTAGAGTCTATTTTAATTAAAGGTTGATTCTATGTTAGCATCGTCTTTGCTGCTTTTCCACTGCCTTTTATTTCCGCTCCCCATCTAATAAGCAAATTGAAGAATAAGGAAAATTTGACCAACTTGCTGTCATGGTGGAGGTGCATGATTAAAACACAATACAATTATGCTGCTTTTTCATAAGGTGTGTTATGTGTTTTAAGTATTACGCTTGACTTGCCAGAATACCATGGCTTTCTGTATGCATTAAGTATATATAATCATTGAAAGCAATTTTGTCAAGTGAGTGCAAAAGAAATCAAATATAGCTAATGTATATTTTGGCTTTCTTTAGTTTCATTTTGTTATCCCATTTCCAATATGCTGGCATCTGCAGTCTCTAATCTCCATGGATCCCAGGAGCATGTACAAGCAATTAAAAAAATAGCATCTTTACACCCCTGCAACCAATAAACAAGCTAATGTCACTGCTCTATAAAGACACTTAGCGTCTGGGGCAATACCCCAGCTGGATTAGAGCAGAGCTCTGTGTTTTTAATACCCCACCATAAAGAAGGTTTAAAGAAATGCATGCACTTTATTAAAGAGACTCCAAGGAAATAATATCAAATACATATCAAAGACAACAAACTGAAGTTAAGGTGTAAATTCAGAGAGCATCCCATTTAAATTGGAGTTTATTTATCAACACTCATTCTGCTTTGTTAGTGTCTTGGGAAAGCTCTTACAGTCAAGTTTCTCTTTGAAGAAATCTTAAATGTAGTTATTTCTACCTCTTAATGAACCAAACCACACTGAAAAATATGCTCAACTCCCTGAGTTTTCTTCAGTCTACTGCCATACAGACTAGATATTACACTATCTCAGTTTAAAAAGGTGATATAACAGCCATCAGTTAATGTACATGCACAACATCCAAGGGCTCAGCTTTTCAACTAGTTTGAGCCTGAGGCCTGGAATCTAACAAGAAGTGGCTGTTGAACTTTTGTGGTGCTGACTAGACATTGGCAAGGGAATCTCCAACCCTAACCTCTAGAGGGGAACAAGAGAGCAATGGGATCCCACACAGCCACAGGTGCCATCTGGGCTTGAACCTGAGAACTTCCCTATGCTCAACCGCACCACAAGCCCAAGGGCAAGGAAGTCCTTTCCATGACTCAGTACATTTTTCCTGCTAAATCCTGAAAATAAGAAGAGAAAAGCATTGGACGAGGTGTGCACAGGATCTGTATTATGGTAAGAGAGAGAGAAATGGAGAGAATACTGGTGTCAGTGAGAGGAGAGAGACATGAAGTGTATGGGACCATGTCTCAAATTTCTAATATGCTGCTTTCATTGGCCTTGCCCCAAAGGTTTAAGAGTGCTGTCCTGAGAGTGGTCCAGTACCTTCAGTTTCCTCTTACTCCACCATGGATTTACCCTCACCCTATTCACTCTTTTCCTTTTCAGATTACATTTTATTCTGTGTTTTACAAAAGGTCTGATGGGACTTTCTTTTACCCCAGGTAAATAAGCCATGCAGCTGGGCTAACAGAACCCCAACCTAGCACTGGTGTCGGTATAAAATTGGGTAAGAGGAGAAAGAAAGAGGGACTTAGAGAGAGAGAGTTAGATAAAGGAAAACTGTGTATGCAAAATTTAGAAATTTTGGAATGGTTGGGTTCATTTGCACTGCCCACACACACACACACACACACTCAGTTTCAGGTTCTGCTCTGGGAAAGGAGACAAGCTCCACAGCCTCCAAGGCCAGGTTATGCAATCTTCTGCTTAAGCGATGGGAAGAGCGGGCCAAACTGAGCTCAAAATGACCCCCAGGGCATGAACACAATGTGAGAGAGAAATTCAGTCAAGACAGACAGAGGAAAACTCCTTTTGTGTGTGTAAGTACAGGTTTACAAGATATGTATACAGAGTCTCTGTGGGCTAAATAGCTTTAAATAACTTATTTTAATATTGAGTAATGGAAGGATACACTAAAAGAACACAAAATAAGTTAAATAACTTGACCCAAGTGGCTGATGAGAAGTAGGTAAAAGGAAAAGCAATAGTAACCCACTGATGTCAAGGGCCAGAATGACTGTCAATCATACATGAAATCAGTCTGACTGACTCTCCCAGCCAACTTGCACTTGTGGCCATCCAAAATTGTGGTGACAGGGCTGCTTCTGGTGCATCACACTTCAAGACACAAACACCAGTCTGTTCCAACACAAGTCTACAGAATTAAAGCAATGAACTGAAGGAGGACCTCTGTTTTGTTAAGAGTTTACTAACAACTTGTCAGCATAACACAGTGAACACCCTGTGTATGTCTTAATTGCGGCTTTCCACTCCACACTGTATAGGCCAAGACACACAAAGATCACGAAATGAGCGCTTCCTACTCTTTATCTTCCATGTAGGGTGGAGGATGTAAAGCATCAAGATAAACCATCTATATGACATCAGAAATAAAAGCCATTTTGTTTAGGTATAAATGAGAAACTGAGTATGTACAGCCTGGATGGTCAGTACCACCAAAGAGGATTATCATAGGTTTACAAGCCTGTTTTTCTTAAGATCCAAGGCTTTACAAGTTGCCTGTGACAGGGCATCACATCTATAACACTTATCACAACACACTCCAGTATTAAGTGATAGAGCAGTACCTATTGTATGTCAGGAGAGTTTTTTTTTTCCATTTTCCCCATCAAGAACTACCAAAAGAACAGACTGAGAACGGAGAGCTGACATTTTTATAAAGTTAGCAAATGCCTGCAATGTCACCATCAGTTACATAGTTTTCAAAGCAATTAATTTATTTTGGCAGAGAGGAAGGATTGGGGCCAAACTATGTCAGTTTCAACTAGGTTCATCTTCAACACCTGCCTTATGATATGAAAACTAAAGAAATATTATCAGCAGCCAGTTTTGTACTCATACTTTGGTTAAGGAGAGGTTGGTTGAGAAGACAAGAAAAGGCCTGCTTTTTGGAGGCGTATATCTGAGAATGGAAGAAAGATTTGGGGTTTTCTGCAACAAATGGAGAGCTTACTGCTCTCTTGCTATTGTTGCAGACACCATTGAAGGGTAGTTGAAATGGAATTTATGCCTCTGTCTTTCACATAATGGAATTTGGCACCTTGGAGGGAGGCTTCGATTCTCGCATCACATCATGGATGACACTGGCACACTGCAAAACACTGGAAGTGGAACTGAGGTATACAGCCAGATAATTAAGGTAGGAAAAAGAGCATCACCATTTTCTTCAACATCATGAGTCTTGACATCAAGAGTAATGTTACCTTACCAATAAATGATAGTGGTAAGTAGGAATTGAACTCTTTAGAAGACAAGATACTTTTGAAACAGATATTCCCCACTCAGTGACGCACCCACTGAGAAACCAACTCTCGTTATTGGCAGCTCTATCTTGAGAAACGTGAAGTTAACGACACCAGCGACCATAGTTAAATGCATTCCTGAGGCCAGAGCAGGCGATGTTGAATCGTATTTAAAACTGCTGGCTAAGGATAAACATAAATATAGTAAGATTGTTATTCACATCAGCGGTAACGACACCCGATTACGCTAATCGGACGTTACAAAAATGAATGTTGAGTCGGTGTGTACATTTGCAAAGACAATGTCGGTTTTCTCTGGGCCCCTGCCTAATCTGCACAGCAATGACATGTAAAGCCACATGTCATCATTCAACCGCTGGCTGTCAAGATGGTGTCCACCAAACGATGTGGGCTTTGTAGATAACTGGCGAACTTTTTGGGGAAGACCTGGCCTGATTAGGAGAGACGGCATACATCCCACTTTGGATAGACTAGCTCTCATATCTAGAAATCTGACTGAGTTTATTAATAGACTGAAACTATGACAACCCAGAGTTGAGACCTGGAGGCAGAATTGCAGTCCTACACGCTTCTTTGTGCTTCCACTACAATAGTCACCCGCCCAAAACCCCATAGAAACTGTCTGCCCCCCCGACCACCTAAATTAATTAACTCAAAAATATATAGAAGAGGAGTTGTACACAGAAACCTAATAAAAATTAAGACCACCACTGCAAAAGTACAACAAAATAGGAGAAATAAATGTGGACTCTTGAAAATTAGATTGCTCCAATCCAAAGCCGTATTAGTAACTGATTTAATATCAGATCATTATATTGATATAGTTAGTCTCACTGAAACCTGGCTGTGTCATGATGAATATGTTAGCCTAAATTAATCCACTCCCCCCAGTCATATTAATACTCACATTCCTCGGGTTGCAGCCATTTTTACTCAAGCCTAATAATCAACCTTAAACCTAAACTCAATCATAACTCATTCGAAAGCCTGATTCTTGGTCTTACACATCCGCCATGGAAAACTTTAAAGCCTTTTCTATTTGTAATAGTGTACCATGCTCCTGGCACATACTCTGAATTTTTATCTGAATTCTCAGTTTTTAATCAAGTTTAATCCTTAATACAGATAAAGTAATTATAGTAGGTGATTTCAATATTCATGTGGATTTTGATAATGATAGCCTTAAAACTGCATTTACCTCATTATTAGACTCAATTGGCTTCGCTCAGGGTGTAAATAAACCCACTCACTGTTTTAACCATACCCTTGACCTTGTTCTGACTAATCGCATCGAAATTGAACATTTAATAGTCTTTTCACAGAATCCTCTTTTATCGGACCATTGTTTGGTAACTTTTGAATTCCTGTTACTGGACTACACACTATTAGGCAGAAATGTCTTTTCTAGATGTCTGTCTGATAATGCTTTAACTAAATTTGAGGAACTGATTCCATTAGCACTTAGTTCACTGCCATGTTTCAATATAACTAAGGACTCCTATACTAACTTTAGTCTCTCCCAAATTGATCATCTTTTTGATAGTGCTGCAGGCTCAATGAGAATGACACTAGACTCTATTGCCCCTCTAAAAATGAAGATAATAAAACAAATGAGGTTAGCTGCAGGTTTAACTCCCAAACCCGCATATTAAAGCAACTTACGCGAAAACTTAAAAGGATATGGCGTTCTGTCAAACTGGATGAATCCCACTTAGCCTGGCATGATAGTCTTAAAACATATAGGAAGGCCCTCTGTAATGCCAAAGCAGCCTATTACTAGTCTCTAATAAAGGAAAATAAAAGAAAATAAAAACAACTCTCGTTTCTTTTCAGGATTGTAGCCAGGCTGACAGAACCATAGCTCAATTGATCCATGTATTCCAATAGCTCTTAGTAGTGACGATTTCATGTTTCTATAATGATAAAATTCTAATTATTAGAGACAAAATTCCCCACCTCCTGCTGTCAACCGGCACAGATTTATCTTCAAACACAGGCACCTTAAAAACAGCTGTAAAACCTGATATATACTTGGACAGTTTTTCTCCCATCAAACTTTGCCAACTAACTTCAATAATGTCCTCATCTAAACCATCAACTTGTCTCTTAGACCCCATCCCAACAAGGCTGCTTAAGGAATTTTTACCCTTAGTTAGCACCTCTTTACTAAATATAATCAATGTGTCTTTATTAACAGGCTATGTACTGCAATCGTTTAAAACAGCTGTAATTAAACCTCTTGTTGAAAAGCATACTCTTTATCCATATGTTTCAGCCAACTATAGACCCATATCTAACTTTCCCTTTCTCTCTAAGATCCTTTAGAAAGCTGCCAACCAATTGTGTCACTTTTTACATGATAATAGTTTATTTGAAGATTTTCAGTCAGGATATAGAGTGCATCATAGCACAGAGACAGCACTGGTGAAAGTTACAAATGACCTTCTTATTGCATTGGACAAGGGACTTGTCTCAGTACTTGTCTTGTTAGATCTTAGTGCTGCAATTCATACCATTGACCGTCATATCCTATTACAGAGACTGGAACATTTAATTGGCATTAAAGGAACCACTCTAAACTGGTTTAAGTCCTACTTATCAGATTGTTTTCAGTTTGTGCATGTTAACGATAAATCCTCCCTGTACTCAAAAGTTAGTACGGAGTTCCACAGGGTTCTGTGCAGGTCTATTCACCTTATATATGCTTCTTTTAGGCAATATTATTAGGAATTACTCCATAAACTTCAATTGTTATGCAGATGTATTCTGCTGTTGAAATCAGACAAAACTAAAGTTAGTGTACTTGGCCCCCAACACCTCAGAAACTCATTATCTAATGATATAGTTACCCTAAATGGCATTACCCTGGCCTCCAGCACCACTGTTAGGAATCTCTGAGTTATTTTTTTTTAAATCAGGATATGTCCTTTAACTCTCACATTAAAAAAAACTTCAAGGACTGCCTTTTTTCACCTACATAACATTACAAAAATCAAGCACATCCTGTCTCAGAAAGATGCAGAAAAACTAGTCCATGCTGTTGTTACTTCTAGGCTGGATTTTTGCAACTGCTTATTATCAGGCTGTCCCAAAAAATCTTTAAATACTCTCCATCTGATCCAGAATGCTGCAGAGCGAGCACTGACAGGAACCAGGAAAAGAGATCACATTTCTCCTGTGTTAGCTTCTCTGCATTGGCTCCCTGTAAAATTCAGAATAGAATTTAACACCTACAAAGCCCTCAATGGTCAGGCACCATCATATCTCAAAGAGTTCATAGTAGCCTAGTAGCCCAGTAGAACACTTAATAAAACTTATAGTTAGGGCTGTCTCAGGCTTGGCTTGAACCATCCCCTTGTTATGCTGCTCTAGGCCTAGACTGCCGGGGGACTTCCCATGATGCACCGAGCTCCTTTCTCCTCCTCTTCCTCTCCATCTGTGCGCATTCATATGGCATCAATGCCCATTACTAACTTGACTGCTTCTATATGAAGAAGTCAAGTTGGGGTGATTCAAGCCAAGCCTTAGACAGCCTTAACTATAAGCTTTATCAAAAAGGAAGGTTTTAAGCCTACTCTTAAACGTGGAGAAGGTGTCTGCCTCCTGGACCCAAACTGGAAGATGGTTTCACAGTAGAGGAGCCTGATAACTGAAGCCTCCCAATCCTCCAATTTTGGAGACTCTAGAAACCATAAGGAAGCCTGTGTTCTGGGAGCGCAGTGTTCTACTGGGGTAATAGGGTACTATGAACTCTTTGAGATTTGATGGTACCTGACTATTTAGGGCTTTGTAGGGGAGGAGGAGGATTTTAAATTCTATTCTGGATTTTACAGGGAGCCAAAGCAGAGAAGCTAACACAGGAGAAATGTGATCTCTTTTCCTGGTTCCTGTCAGTACTCGTGCTGCAGCATGAGTACCTACGTCAATGTTACGTAGGTGAAAAAAGGCAGTCCTTGAAGTTTGTTTTACGTGGGAGTTAAAGGATATATCCTGATCAAAGATAACTCAGAGTCCACTATCAGTCACGCAAACGCCGGCAACAGGATAGACACAATACGCTTCCCTCAGCACGTCAGCACGTTCAACGAACTAAAGGAATTTGTTTTCAGCAGTTCCACATCAGTTTTTAACTTCGTCCTCAATTTTGCCCATTGACCATACATGGTCCAACCATATACTAGGTTTGAACTAGTCTTGTTGACAAGGCAGTGTCTTTTGGGACTAACTGTGCTCTAGCAAAAGTTTACTTCAAGTCAAAAACAGGTTAAATACTTGTTTTGTGATTATGGTTGGAAAGTGGGGACCGTAATTCCAAAAGGAAGATGGTGGTACCTCCACCAGCAGCTATAAGTATAAACTACCAGAAGAGAACATATGATGTTTTTTGGGTGATCAACATGACCCAAACCTGTTGGACATCTATTACAGTGGGTGAGCTCATGAATATTAAAAGGTTAAGTGGCAATAAGGTCCGCAAAAAAATTAATCTGTTATTTTGTTATTTACGCTATTTTGGACATACATAAGGAAAAATAAGGGTATCGCCTGCCACCTCTGAAAACAAGGACACACTAAATAGCGCCATGATGTTCACCATAAAACAAGTGGGCCAAGAGAACAAACACAGTTTTAAGAAGGAGTGAAATACACAAGAATATTTGAAAGGCTTCTTAGACAGAGCAGAAAATGATTTCAAGTAACAGAAAGAGGAGAAGACAGGCGGGGAGTTGGGGGATCATGAAAGAGAGCATTGGGAATAGCTCAGCTTTTTGCTCAAAGACCTCAGAAATGGGCAAGAGCTGTTCCTCAGAGTCTGTGCTGCCAGGGAAAATATTTTTATTCTGAATGATGGATGTAGTACATAGACTCCTGCTTTACTTTTATGGGTTAACTCTTGTTTTCCATTAACATTCTTCATTTCCTTGTTTCAAAGGTTATGTTGTACATAACCATGTTGTACATGGCTGTACTGGTTGATAACAGGTGAGTAAGCCCTTTACATGAAAAAAACCTTTTGTATAAAATTTAAAAAAAGGTTATGATACAAAGAAATCTTTTGAAAATACTAGAATTATAAAATAAAGACAGATAGAGAATTATCTTGTAAAGTTTGCAAACTGCGAATATGATCTTGTTCATCTTTGGGATATATGTAATTCAGTACAAAGCCAAAGGTGCAAGGAGCTATAAAAGTGTTCTGAAAAAACAAAGCCCCTTCATTCATTTCAGTGAGACCAGTGCACTGACAGAGGGATTTGGAAAAAAATATTTTGGAGCAAGTTTGCTGGGCAACAAAATTGAACCCAGCTAAATTTTTCTATAATAAAATGAGACATCAAAAGAACATGATGAGTGATCCAGAATTTAAAAAATAAAACTTGTGCTTAACAAGATATGTAAATAAACATTATTTTTGGATTCTGAAAGGTTGCTTTTACTCTTGCACTACTGTACTGCTCATAACTAAAGCTTAGGAAAGGCATTTTATTATTATTTTTGGCATCATTTCAGAGTCAGTTTTTACAGTTTCAGTTGTATAAGCCATAAACATAAAACGGAGAACTTGTAGTGTATATGCAACAGATGGATCTGTTTTGTAGCTCTAGGCCTTTTCATCTGTTCGCAGTATCACTTCTGTGTGTGAGCATGAAGAAGTATAAAACAGGGATAAACGTAAGCTTGCAGACACACAAGAGGAGAGGAACCAGTGCCAGAGTCAGAGCGAGACTTTGCATTGGCAGAGCATAGGAATGTTTTCACAGCGCATTATGTTTGAGTACACATCAAACATGCCACGCGCCGCTCTTTGATTGTCTCTGGTGAAGCTGCTTTCTGACAGGTGTTAGACAAGGTCCCCGGGTAGAAAGACGAGCATGCTGTAAATACACACTCATAATGTCTCTTGCACTTGGCAAATAGAGAGATGGTGGGGACCTCCATGATGATGTTTATGTTGAGGTAAAGTTTGTGAAGGCAACACAATTGATATGGCAGTTATATACTGCAATGTGATAATTGTAGAAATATAACAGTGTATAGCTTTTAACGAGCATACTAGTTAACAGTTGAATTCCCCTGAGCTACAGCTTGCAAAATGTTTCTATAAAACTAACTACATAACCCTGGCTACTTCTTAACAGCATCCAAAAAAGAGGTTGGCTATATATTGGATAAGTAGCGCTTCCTTCTTTTGGCCACCCTCCCTGCTTCACTACACCAATAATAAAAACGAAAAACTGTTTAACATCGATTGGATGAGAGTAACTTTAAACTAAACAGACGCCATACAGAAAGACCAGACCAGACCACATATATTGAGTATTTTCTCTGTCTGTTATTACTTTATGTTCAATTCAATATATCTCGTCTCTCTGTGCCTGTTTCCATTCCCTCATCATCCCAGACCACAGTGAGGTAGATATTAGACAATCTTCTAATTAACAGTAAAACCACAGTCTAGTGGTCACATGTTTAATTTCTCCATAGGACAAATTCTCCATCCCGTGTTCTGTGTGTTGAAGCTATGGGCTTTAATCGCATTGCCCCTTACGCTAGAATAACTGTGAGTACTTTCTTGGCAAAGGCGTCCACAGCTCAAGGGTTACTGCATGGTCGATCCTCCGGTGAGGTCCTTTCCATTCTGATTCAATCAATCTTTATTCCATCCACTGCCAAAATCAATTGCACTCCGCCTGGGATGCCTGGTTAAAATGTGGGGCGGCACAGAATCAGGCAGGGTACTCCATGCTACAGCTATATCTCAACACTCTGAAAGGGTTCCCTTAATCAGTATACAGTGTAATATGTAGGACCAGTCCGACGCCTCTGATCAGACAATGACAGCTTATATTATTTTTGTGCCATCACAGCAAAACACTTTTGTGATTATCACTAAACTTTCTTAAGGTGTTTTTTTGGGGGGGGTATTTGTTTGTTTTAGTTAGGTGATATGACTAAGTTCACTATAAATGTGCTTGCTACCACAATCCTAAATTACAATTAGCATTTTTTAATAGTTTGTTGTGCCACATCAAAATTAATTTTTACCTTGCTTCGAGAACAGGAGATGTTTTTCTTCTTTGACAAAGTGACAGTTCTTCAAAATGCTGATTTTCCCTTATCTTAATACCCCTCCTAGTGCTGTATGGATTTCTACACTAAACTAAATATAGACATTAACTAAATAAATGCACTAGAAAGTTAACCGTTGTAGTTTCACACTAATATGCCTTGATGCACAGTCTGTATACTTTCAGTAGCTTGTAGCCAGTTCCAGGCAGGCCTATTTCGTCAAGCCCTGCTCTCCCCTCCCAACCGTATAGTTTCCTTATAGTAACCTTGTAGTTTCCAACCCTGCCTGGTGCAGACAGACCTGCCTCTTCATCCCAGTCCATGGCCACCGGCAGGCACCCGACAGCTGAGAAAATATCAGGCCAACTTAATAAGTTCTTTAAGAGAGTTGGAAGTGGATGGTGTTCATGCTCCAGTGCTTAGGGATATGAGATAACCATGCAGCAGCAGGCCCTCCAACACTGGCTGCAGCTCAGAGCTGGGACCAGGGCTGAAACTACAGAGGAAGATAAGGATAATGACTCTAACCAGTTGCTCTGATAACTATAACCTTGGTAATGATTAGTGTTTAGTTAGTAAACCATATGAGTTCATACTTATTTCAAGCTCAGTCCAAATTACTGCTTAACTTAAAACTGCAATCGTTCTGTATTTTGATTATAGAACAGGTGAAAACTGAATGACATGATCAATGAAACAATAAATAAAAATACAATTTTCAGACTAATACTAGTTTAACTATATTTGAATATTTATTTATTTACCCAATTTATTTATCCAAACAGCAGTAAACACTGTTGTCTTGCAGCAAGCAACGACCTTTGGATGTGTTGGGACATAAAATCCTGGTCAAAATCGGTTTACACCCATGTGCCACTTTTGAATATATGAGTATGATGAGTATGAGGCTTAAATATTATTTATTCATAACTCTTATGCATTTAATTTTCTTGCTTTTCTTGCATATCTAAAATATCTAACTATCTCAAACAGTTGATGATGAAGTGATGGAAAGATGGAGAAGTCTCTTTGAGGCAAGGTAATGACTGCCCCTGCCTTTAGCTGCTTTGCAGCAACCACTCCATATGGGAAAGGAGGACAGATAGAAGAGGCTATTGGCCCACGTCCAACACAAACACGGCCTTGAATCCTTAGCACAGAGCTCTCTGCCAAAACACTGGTTCTCTGTGAAGGCAGAAAAAAGGGGGATAGGAAGGGAGGAGGAGAGGAGACTTGATTAGGAAACCTTAATGGGACTACCCTGTCACATTGCATGGGTGTCTGGGCCATTGTCCAAAGCAATACTGACACTGCACTAAAGTAACAAGGAGAAGGTGAGGATCATACAACTGATGCACAAAGAGATTTTCTCAAACTCAATTCTTCACTTACACTCTGTGTGAATAATGCAATTAGACTTAGGGAATTAGCCTTTAAAATAAACTGTAGGTGAAGCAGCACTTTACTGTATAATACAACTATTACCAGTATGATGGGCTATGTAAGCAGAGAGGCTGCATGTAGTTAAATACATTTCTTTTGCAGCATGTGTGATAGTTCTCCACTTGAACATCTTTAGCATAGATCAGATTTTGTCATATAACATACAGTATCTTCTTTAAACAATATTTATGCCACTGAGTATGTCTTTGTGTGGAGTGAAAAGCAAACAGGAATAGTACACTATGCAAGCTGGAATTTCAACCCCTTCAAATATAATCATGGTGCCACACACTCAAACAATTACACAACTATTTAAAGTGTGGGTATGCAGATGGCTAATTTGGCCACTTTGATTTTGCCATTCCTGAGTCTAAAAGCACAAAGACGCACTCCAGTGCAAAGATGAAATGCATGAGGTGACTGGACGGCCCTGTACAGGTTCACTGACAGCTGGGAATGATGAAGGCTAAGGTGTGGCCCCACAGCGCTGAAACCCTCACACCATGCTTCAAAAAAAATCAAATAGTCAAGAAAGACACAATGTTTTTTCTGTTCCAGACAGGTACAGCAGGAATTAACAAAAAATACAAACATTTTTGTTACACATTACTATAATCAACCAAAAATTCATAAAAAAAAAGAGCTATAGTTCAAAGGTTCTCCAATTCTCCTTTGTGTTACAACTGTGTTGAGTAACAGCAATTGTTTTTCGCTGGGAAAGGCAGTTCACTCTTAAAGCAAACTGAGATACAAGATAAACAAAGTTAAATGAAAAGGGTGAAAGGAGCATAACTCAGACCATGGTAATTGCTCATTTGTAACCCAAAGCCTGGCTCCCCTGGTGGGTGCAGTGGAGAGAGTGATGGGGTGTGCATGCTCTGCCCCGATGTGATTGGGTGTTCTGAGCCTGTACAACCTCACTTCGCTTCCAGGATGGTTTGCTTGATTTGAAGAGTGACCTTGAGTGAGACAGTGCTCCTCTTTCGTGCCTGCTCTCCTCCCTAAACCATCTTTTCCCTCCCTCTGTCTAGGGAATGAAAACTTTGCCAAGCCACCGTCAACACAAGAGCTTTAGGGGAATTACAAGCTGCCCAAACCAGGGCTGTTTCAATGAATGAGACTAGTGTCCTCACTCCTACAGTGTCTTTATGCCTTCATCCCTCTGTCATCCTGCTTCAGCACTGTGTTCAAAACCTTGGAGCAGGTAAGCATAAACCACAGCACAATAAAACCCCTCTCTGATGGGATACTTAGCTAATCTTGTTTAAAAAAAAATACATTAAACTCACTCTGACAAGAATGAATTTTCCTTACATGAACAAGGTATGGTCAATAGTCACATATTTGAGTTCCTTTAAGCTCGCCTCTGTAAGGGAGTGGTTTAATCTGGCAAGAAATTCTCCTTCTACCCTTCTCCCCGACACTGGAAAAACAAAGTCCCAATCCCTGTGTGCATCCCCAGTCAGGAACTGGGGATGCACACAGCTCCAAGAGCCATAGCAAATGTGGGGATGAAGAGGAGAAAGAGGAGGATGAAGAGCTCCACCCCAGCCCCATGTAATAGATGGATCTGATGTCATCAAAGAAGAAGATATTTCATGTGTATTTTCTGCATGGATTTACCTCCGCTTGTAATGTCATGATTATACGACACATACAAAATTGTGTGTTTAATATAAAATTCTTGAACTTGTAGCTATGAAGCCTGAACATGAGGCCTTCAGCCTCAGATGAATAAGTCTTATTCCAATCCAGCCATTCCCTAATTAGAGACAATTACTGAATAAAGGGTGCCAAGAGACCAAAGGAAACGTCTTGGAAGTGAGAAAGAGCAGCAGCCCACAGCCATACAGTAACACTGAGTTGGTAATGAAGAGTACAGATAGTTAATTCATGGAACAACCAGAGGCCTTGGAAAATATGGCCCCATGATGACAAAGTAATCACAGGATGACAAAATAATAATAGGGAAGAGGAATCATCCTGGACAGGCCTTAAAGCCCCCTAGATTTATCCCATCATATCTTTTAACATGTACGTACTGCCATAAGCAGAAGGAACCATTTCCACTGCTTTGGAGCACTGTCTGGGTTTACATGAGGATTAAGGTTTGGCTGTCAAGTCAGAATCCAATGTGAAGCCTTCTATAACAAACTGAAGTAATTAACAGCTCACTTCTAAGGCTAACCACTTTCATTTAGTGTCCTATGGAGCTTCCCAGGAGTGAAGACCTTAACAAATGGCTTTAATAGGCAGACCTTCATAATGTAAACCCATAGTCTTGGGGGACAGCTCACGGCTTTGACCACGGAGCAAATATGAGTAATTTGTATACATGTCTGCTGGGAGCCATAACAACCGCATTGGGAGGAATTACTTTATGTAATTACTTTAGAAAATATCTTGGTAAAGGACATGCATGGCTATGTCATGTTATGAAAGAGAAAATAGAGGAAGAGACACAGAGAGAGAAAGAGAAAGAGGGAGGAGAGATTATGTGATCTATCCCTATGGTGGAGGAGCGCTCGATGGAGAGGCTATGAGGCAATCACAAAGGCTCTTCAAATGCACCCAGCAAATTTACTCACATGGAAAATTAAGCAGAGACGGCATTCTGTCCCCCTAAAGACTTTAAGATATATGGCTGCTTTTGTAATTATCATGGGTCAGGTCCTAAATTGAGATATGTTCATATACCACTGATTTCAACATAAATCTTGCGCATGTGTGATTATTCTTTAAACAGAATATTTGCATGTGTATTTGGTTTTTCATTGTACCTACTCTGTTATCTATGCGCGTGTGCATGAATGCATTGGGTGATATATGAGTTGCGGTAGGATTGAGAGAGCCCTGTCGACAGCTGCTGGCTGCCATTCACACCTGAGAGGACCCATGTCTTGATGAGAATTAATGTACTTTGACATCCTATGGGACTCTGGCAGCACCCAGAGGGCCTAATGAAGAAATACAACCTTGCCAAGGGGGGGGGGGATCAAAAGGCTTCCTCAAGCCCCAGGAGAGGGCATATAGAGAGGGGACATAGAGCAAGGATATTTGGGAGTGAGAGCAGAGAGACTGAGATTATTCTTGGCTGTGTATACTTTTGTTGGATGCAATGTTCATCATTATGCTGATCTACCTCTCTGTGTTAATTAAACATGCAGAAAGTGTCACCAACATATGCTGGAAATTTCTCACCTGCTCATTAAAAACTTAATAATCAATCATATGTTTTAGAACTCTCGGGAATGAATCAATTGCCTGCAGGTTACATTTTCTGACCTCCCAGTGAGCCAGTATAGAGAAGGGTCCTAAAGGTCTGCAAGGTTAGAGGACCAACCTCTTTGGATCATCTGTGCCCTAAGAAAGGTCACATACTGCCCATATAAAAAGGACCTGTGTTTGGTATTTGGATGATACATCACTTGGGACCCAAACAGATTTTGCATAATGACCAATACTTTAATTCCAATTAAAATGCTTCCCTTAAAACTCAGGATGATTTGTACATCTCTAAAGAGACAGATGGTGAAGCATAATGGTATATTTGTCCAGAGAAGCCTACCCAGCTCTCCATAGACCACAAAGTCAGGGCAGGAGGTAAAAACACTCAATCTGTCTCCCTGGAACAAAAAGCAGCACATAAGATTTACAGTGCTCAACTACTCTTGGAAAGCAGGAGGACTTTCATGATTGGGGCAGGGAAAGCGTCTAATCTTTGATATCTCAGAAGAGAATGTCAAACTCTGAAATAAAGTCTCAAAATGAAAGTCTAACCACCAGGAAGCACAAAAGAAAGAAAGGCAGACAGACAGACATAATAGTAAGGGTGTGCAAGGATGTAGTAGTGTTGGGGCATGAAGATGTTAACTCAGTACATAGCGTTGTTAACTATAAATGAGACCCAAGGTTTTATACTCCAATACAGGGGTGTCTGGGGGTAGCCTGGGGCCAGCACAGTTGAGTTGCACACAGGTTCAGTAGAGGACCTAGGCAAAGAACAGAGTATACTGGGACCCCTGCCAGGAGTACCAGCAGCCTCTGAATCCCCTCATGATGTTGACTAGCCCTCCACAAACCACCAGGAAATGGCTGTACGAGCTGACCCAGACAGAATTCCAGGCGTGTGACCATGTGACGTCAGCGTAACCAACATCTATCATTAGCACATCCACAAGCTCTTACCACATGTCTTTCTGTCCATTCAGGCAAAGTTGGAGAATGCCCAGTGATGAAGCTGTTTGGGGCTGTGAAAATGACCAGATGCTTGTGTTTGTGCTATTGCACAACAGCTAATTTGAAGTTCACTTCAACTGCTTTTTTAGCAGCTGCTCAGTAATCGCACAGCAACACTCGTTGCCAGGATATCCCTGTCTGAATTCGGCTCTGCCACTAATCCCTGAAAATTACAGTGTAACTGCATCCATGGAAAGTCATGGTGGCCACTCAGGCCATCCTGTTCACTCACAGTGAAAGAGCCCTGAAAAAAAAAAAAAAAAAAAAAAAATATATATATATATATATATATATATATATATATATATATATATTCTCTGAACCTAGGGAGAAACATATTTCCAAGTTCACATTTAATTCTCTGCTCCCTAGGGGCGTTCTTTTATGAAATACATTTTTTTTAATTTAAGGTTTATTTTTTATTAAGTCTTCAACTAGGATCTCTCTCCAGATTCATTTTAAAAGAAAAGTTGCTTCACAACAATGATCATGACCCTAACAAAATACTTTGTTGGCATGTGAATGGAAAAATAAGTAAACGTTTGTCATGAAATTACATTACAACAGATAAAAACTGAGCAGTGTGGATCCATTTTTGTTTGAAACAATCTATTCCTTAAAACATTTCCACTTCTCTCTATCCTCTTTGCACTTAAATTCCATTTGTCAAAAGCTAAAAATCTGTTAAAGGGCACAGCTAAAAAGTGACGTAGAAGGGAAAGGAGGTGCTTTCTTTTTAGGTTCCAATGTTTGGACAAAAATTGCTCTTTCATCCTCCATTAAAATTTCCCGCACATTTCTGTCAAAACAGTCCCTTCAAAATCCCCTGTCAAACATGTATGCAGATGAGAAAAACTCTTACCCAGTCATCCTGTGGGCAAACATTGCTTCCAGCTGTGCAAACATGCCCAGACAGAACAAGCTATACATGGCAGACAGCTCTAGTTTCTTACTCCATATTGGTCAAACACTATACAGCATAAATACATATACTGCACTGTGTGCCTTTGCCATGTTAAAGCCTCTAGCCTTGAGCTACCTATACTTTTAGAACAAACACGGGCAGGTTTTAGTTGCTTTTTTAAAATCAATTCAGTTCAGATCATGTAAAAAAAAATAAAAATAAAAATAAAAATCCCCTGGGATTGAAGATGAAGATTCAAGTTTTGAGCTGCAGATCTCAATATTTTTTTATATATAAAATCCTCTCCACTTAACCAAGTTAGACCTAATGCAAAGTCTTTTTCTCACTGAGCTCATCTATGTGATATATAATTATTATTCCTCCCACAGTGTTTTATAGCAGAGATGGGCAAACTCATTTAAAACAAAACCATCACTGCCAACATCAAACAAAATGCATACATTTTCACAACATACAACAGTTTAGGCAGTCATCTACAAATTACACAAAATGACAGGTAATCGTATCCATAGTAATCGTAATAGTCTTCATAGCCAGAATAATCAGGAGGGTAAGAATAACCTGTCAAGATCTGAGTTGTTTATCCTCTCTGCTAAACAACTTACTGAACGAAATCCGATATCTGATTGGTAAACGAATGGAAAACATGTTGAGGTTATGTTCACACAGAGCCCTGGGGTTGTTATGTACTGTATACTGTTTTCAAATGTTACTTTATGATCCTGTTAATGTTTTAATTTCTTATCTATTGTCTGTGTTTTTGTTTTTTTCTTTGTTTTCTGCCCATGGATGTAGGCAGTGGGAGCTCATTGCAGCTTATTATGATTTATGTACTAGTCTTTGCATGGATTTTTGGACCAATTAAGACCGAACCTTGATTAAGGTTCGTTCTTAATTGGTTTAAGTGCGGGTTTATGGAATAGTCAATGATCCTCTAGACACCAGTTTGATGTGATCATTTTGCAGCTGCAGGTCAGGTGAACTCTGACCCTACATCCCTACATGATAATAGTGAGAGCAGACCCTTGCCCCCTCTCAGTATTAAACCTCTCATATTAGTCACAATGGCCATGTACAATGTCCACTGTGACCAATAATTGATGACGTATTTTCAACCTTTCTTTTTTATTGAAATGTACTATTTTAGTGTGTGTGTGTGTGTGTGTGTGTGTGTGTGTGTGTGTGTGTGTGTGTGTGTGTGTGTGTATTTCTCTCTTCGTGTGGAGAATGAGGAGATTCATTATCATCATTAAGTCCTGAATGAATCGTGTCTATTTCATTTTTTTTTTTTTATAGTTTTTGAGGTAATTTATTCAGCAAATCATGAATAAAAAGTAAACATTGTTATTTTTTCAAAGATCTGTTTCATCGTAACCTCTGACCCAAGATAAAGAAAGTGGACAGATTCTCTGAACATGAGCCAACTACATCAAAGTGGCTCTGTAGATCTTTTGGACACTTCTGACACTCCTTGCTATGTTGTATAGAAGCACAAAAGCAGCTAATGTAGCAATCTACAGTAACTGTCTAAACAAGCTCAGCATACTATCTTCTCCTCCTATGGGACTTTATATAGACTGCTGCAATGGGAAGGAGGGCAAGAAACTGAGGCATGCTCAACTCTATGAAGTTTATACAGCAGGATAATCTTTATCATGCACTATTTTTGGGAGATGGACAAGGAATGAACATACTGTAAGGTTCTTATATGTTTCTAACATTAGAAAATTATGCAAAGTGTAAGTAATTGGTTGTCATATTAATTTACTAATCTGTATCACTTGGAAAAGAAGTATAATATCAGTAGTATTATTACCCTGACAAGGTTAATAATTCAGTTATGGTTTGGGTTCTTCTTAAAAAGGAGGAAGACTGTGGCGAACTATGAAGATGTTTTGGGACTCTGAATAAGAATCTGGAGTGATGCTTGTAATCGTGAGAGTGGATGTAGGAGAGTTACGGCTTTAGCTAGCCTGTAGTTTATGTGCACTCTGGGTAAAATGCAGAGCACTTTGAGAACATTTATCATAAAACACAGGGAAGGGACTGGGGTGTAAAATGGCTGCTCTGCTCGGCCACTGTATCTGCGATCTAATATAAACTCTTCAGATAAATAATGTATGACTCCACTGTTGAAAAAATGTCAGAGTGATTCTTATTTCTTGCTCTGACAATTAGAATGTTTTGTAAGTTTTTTGTTTTCCTCTTTTTTCATTTGAAAAAACTCTGCTGCTCTTTTATAGTACTTAGAGCCAGAAAATTTGGTTTTGCTTGTCCTAATCTTAACTTTACTATACCTAAGTACTTTATCATGGAGTAATAGTTTGTATACACATTGGTTTAGTATGTTTAAGGAAGTGTAAGGCAAGTGAATGAGGAGATGGACAGAATAACAGTGCTAGGATAAAGCTCAGAAGGAGGATAGATACATGTTTATAACATGCCAAAGTTTATTAAATAATAATAAAGTAGTGTTTTGCTCCATTGTAGAACTCACCGTACTCATCAATCCTAACATTTCCCTGATTAAATCTATGATAAACTGCACCTATAAGAATACCTGTTACCTTACAAGGAAAGAAATGATAGATCAATCAGGAAACCTCACATAAAGATTAAATTGAAGGTGGAATCATTTTTTATTATCATTTAAAGTACCAATTTCCTTCAATTAACTGATTAACCCTTTACTCTATAAAATTTTAGAAAATATATAAATTCTTAATTGTGAATTTGTTTGACCAAAGGTCCAAGATGTAAATACAGTATATTCAATTCACAATGATATAACACACATAAAAGCAGTTATTCATTTTCTGCCAGTTAAACTTATTAATCAACTAATTGTTTCAGCACTAGATGAAAGTCTTATCCTTCATTATCGCTCCACTTTTCCTTGTGTATTTTCCCAAAGACGTAAGTAAAACCTATATCTACTCTCTCTAAAGGACACAGGCAGTGGGGACTCCATGCACATTGGCAGCATTTAGCAGGTGAAAAATGGAGTTTCCCAGGCTGAACCAGCCCAGAGGCATCACTCAGATGGGTTGATGAATGTAAAAGTGAGCCCCGACAGGCAGGTTTATTTTTATTACATCTGTCATCATACTTTTGCAATGTCGCCAGAGCAAACACACACCCTGTATTCTATACCAGGAGGAAAGAAGTAGCCTTGAATCACAATGAAGGATGTCAAGAGATGCCATTACAACTTTTGGTGTTTGCACTGTTGGTAAAAATAGAGAATCTTACAGCAGAGGAGTCGAATCAAAGAATATAGCCAGTTTCCTTTCTATTTCTTCAAAGATAACACTGGGGGATAAGGTAATAAGAAATGCATAAAAAATAGAAAAGAAAAATGTAAGGTTAATCTACAAATAGACAGTAGATATTACAAAAAAAAAATACAAGGCTCTTGAAAACACATCAGAGTGAAAGAAAAAGTCTTCTGTGTTCAAATTACTGACTAAATACCAAAAGAAGACAATGATCGGCAAGGTTACAAGCAGTGGCAAAAGAACATCCACCATTATATCATTCCTTTTCCCTCCAAATGAGAGAAAGGCATGATGGCAGGGAAAAAACACTGTTTCTTTATTTGGTTGCACACAGAGTACTTTATCTATTTGACAGAGGATGTGAAATCACAGAAAAGGGGAGTGGAGAAAGGGGGGAAATATTATTTTTAAGAAAATGATTCATGGGCTCGAGGCAGTGTAACTCATGAGTCAACAATGTACCGTGGGTGTCTTTGGGGGTGTGTTTTCAGCGAGGATGTGTATCAATAGGTAATAAATCTCCAAGTATTCCCAGGATGAGGACAGCCTCACAGGTGTCTCACTCTTACCATAGCAGCTTCAGCAGTACACACAGGTCATGGAAATAACGCGACTCAGTGTAGACCACAGGTCAGTTTGGAACATGCCTGTTCATATGTGGACAATGTGCTGACACCAAAGTGACAACAATACAAATGATGGCATTTTTATAACTGAACAGCTTGGTTGCAGGGTTATTTCATACAGTATGGTGTATAATCCGAATTAATGGATTGATTTCTAGACAGGACATTGATTTTAATTTGTTTGATTATGGAAAATGTTAATGGTGGCCATGGCATGAAATACATTGTTTTTATATGTATCTGTTCTCTATACTGCAAGTGTTGCATCTGAGGAGCATCTCTAGTATATTTCCAGTTTATCAGAATATTTTCTCTCTCGTTGTCCAGAAAATACACTGAAAAATTATAACAATGAAGAGAGGAAGGAGAGAAGTACACAACTATCAAAGTTATTGACTGAAAATTCGGACACACACTTGCTTTCACCTTGTCTCATGTGAAGCTCCACCAAAGACCTCAATCAAAGTAAAAGCAGCCAAGCTGAGACCCACTCTTTTCCACACAAACGAGCAAGTAGAGACACCATGACCTGCTTAATGGTAATAGAATAGTCTTTAATGGGACTGGCGTGAGACAGATTTAATGTAGTGACTTAATGCGGAGGTCTCTCACCTCTCCTTAAGGCTCCAGGGAAAGCTACCATTATGTGATCAAAACCCCCTGCCACCTGATGGGCTAGCTGCAGACCCTGTATAATTAAGGTCAGCATGGGTCCCTGGATAAAGCAGTGTTGTTTAGGGCTACAACTAACAATTATTTATATTACCGACTAATCTATTTCTAAACTATAAAGTGTCAAAAAAAATAGCATCACATGCCCATCAGAAGTTATCATGTTCTATTTTTCAAATAATACATTTATTATTTGAAAAATTTAGAGTATTTATTAATCAGGAAACGCTAAGAAAGGCCTTTAAAGTGATATAAAAGAAGAAAACAAGCAAATTTTCACATTTAAATCAAATCAGCAGATTTTTTTTTTTTTACTTTTAGTTCCCCTCCACTCAAAAATGTGTTTTGCTTATTGTTACTTTTATTTGGATGTTGCACATTTGCTGTGTAGAATGATACACACTAGGGTCTAATCAAGTGAATGGGAAAGTAGTCTCAGACTTTTGGACCCCGCTCTATGTGCAGAGTTTGACGCTAGAAGGCTGTTTTAACATTCATCATTCACCTATTGAAGGTTCACCTTAAATCTCAGTTTTAGGTGTGTACTTAAAAGCCTAATTTTGTGACAGTTGTGGTCCAAGGTGCAAATTATACAAGTGTGATGTGGAAACTTGAGGCCTCCAGTACACATACACTCAGAATGGACTATTAAGAACGAGAATTTTTCAATGAGGGAAAAGGAATAGATAGTACACATTTTCAGAATTTTTAACAAATAGACATAATTATTCAAGCGGAGTATTTTTATGTCTTAAAACATGTCTGGAGGGGATCTTAAACAGTTTATCGGTTGTCAAAAATTAATCTTCTCTTGATTGATTAATCAATCAATCAACTAATTGTTTCAGCCTAGTGTGATTTCTTTGGTACCAGCTACTCAAACGACCAAGCCCGCTCAGTTTTCACTATAAAATTTACCAGTCTTTACAGTAGCTCAGAGCACAACACTTACTTTAAGAGCTCAGTCACTGCTGCTACCTGAGGTCAGATGTCTGACTATCTGGTGAGCTGGAGAAAAACCTGCAAAATATTGAGAAGCTCTCTTCCATCTCAACCACCATAACATACAGAGTTGGCTCAGTGAGCCATTTCCTCCGGTTGTGTGGTAAGAGCACAGTACCCCGAGATCAAATGATTACAAATTTGAATTTCGCTGTGTTTGACATCTCCAACTCATCTTTCTGCTTTGTCATTTCTGTTTCATTTAGCCAGAAGAGGTTTTCACAACCAGTTCATCTGGAGTTCAAACAGAGCATCAGGGATTGTTCGCCCTGTCTTTGTCTGTGAGGTGTCTTGTAAGGAGCGGCCAGGGAGGAATCCTTTCAATTACAGTGATTTATTAGAGATCTTATTGAGCTTATTATGCATGGGCTAGGGCGGGGAGTTTTCTGCTCTGTACAGAGGGAAATTTACGTGTTGATAACATGAAGTAGAATTGGATGCTTCACAAATATTCCTTATAGGCGAGTATCAAATCTCATCTTAGCTGTCATCAATCCACAGTAACTTGCACACCATTAGTCTTAATGAACTTTATCTACCCCAACAATTTCCTTCTCATTTTCCAATGTATGTTACAACAACAAACAACACAACTGACAAAAAATAGTTTTCAAAAACAGTGGTCCTAGGTTTTGTTGTATTATAAAATGTGGAAATTATTAAACTCTCCATGCGTCTTTTATATTTGAAAATAATGCATATTTTTGCAGTTTTGCAGTCCACCTGCGTTCTCCAAGGATAGTCTAATGGCGGCACTAATAATGTTACCTTAGAATGTATCTGTGCTGCAAAGTAAGCTTTTAAATCTCAAACAATTACGTAGGCCTCATTATGCAATTCAGCAAAGTCATTTAACTGTAATGCTCCAACTTTTTAAGGATAAAAAATATATATCTCAAGCAGAGTTAAAAACTGTATAAACACACTTTATTTTTCCCTTGTCTAGCACAAAAAGGAACTGGGGAAAAGTTTAATGACAATTGTGTAATTTCAATAGTCAGCAGAAAGGTATTTTTAACATAAGAAGTACCACCACTATGATGGTTCCACAGGAAATCAGCATATGTCTCTTTTGGCCTAAAGCTTGAGAAAACAGACTATTAGAGTATGTCTTTTGGCAACAATGTGTGTGACTATATATGTGCCAACACTGACTGATGTTAGATAACTGTATAAGATAATCATACATTACCTTTTGCACTTTTGGCATGATCATTTAAACACATTTGAAAATTTGATCTGATTTCCCTAAATTTGGGAAGGTCAATAAGAAAATAAATACATAAACCATTATGATCAGTGTTTTCTGACAGAAGTACTAGGTATATCGAGTGAGGGCTGTTGATGGGACTCCATTCAAGAATTCAAGACTCCACTGTAATACAAAAAGTGACCTCTATAACATGTGTGTTACTCAACATGACTGTTATGGGGTAGACTGTGGGATACACTTAAAAATTTTATTCATACAGACAAGAGGGTTTGTTGTGTGTGTGTGTGTGTGTGTGAGTGGGCAAGGGCACAAAATAAGCAACACTACAGTGATCCCTAGAGCTCTGTGGAAGTCCCTCAGTCAATGCTGATGAGAAACACCAAGGTTTGACTCTCCCCTATATTTAATAGAACTTGTTAAACAGGCGTGCAATATCATTAGAGATCAAATAAATCCTATCTGACAGCTTTCACTGAGGTTGTCGTTTAGAGATATGGAATCTATGCTCTTGTTCTTTCACAATAGAAACATTAGTTAATTTCCTGTCTACATGGATGAACTGTCCAATTTTACGCCAGCCTTTGAAGGTAATTTTACAATGACTAGGCCTCTCTGATTTCAACTTTGTATTCATTATTTAAGGAGAAAAGCAGGGGGCAGGGCAGGTATATGGAAATACCCTTGCCCCAGGTAATTATCCAGAAGTCTTAGTCCAACCTCATTGATGAAATGTGCTCATGTTTATGCACACAAAGGGGATTACACATTCAAACAGTCCGACCACTATTTCACTTCCTCACTGTGTAATTATAAAGGGATTAAACTGCATTCAAAATGCAAAGACACCCCTTATTTTGAACCATATCCTGTTCCAAATAATATTGGCCATATGAATGCATGTGCTCATCTTATCTCTGGTTATTTCGTTTGGCAAAAGAAAAAAAAACACAGTGTTTGGAGTGTAGAGAGAGAAAAAAACAAAATAGTGAGAGAATAATTTTTATTTCAAACTCATGGAGCTTCACAGTGTTAAAGTCATAATGGGCTGCAGGCAATGAGAGGAAAGACATGATGAATTAATTAGCCTGGCAAAGAGAGAGGAGCCCTGTATTGACCCCTCAGTGAGTTTTCTCCTTCCACCTCTCAGCCAGCCACACAATCAGCGGTGTCACTAATTAAGAAATTCCATTTCAGATTCTGTCCTTTGTAACTTGCATTAGACAAAACCCTGATTTCAAAGTGGAAATGGTATACACTCACTAAGTGAGTGAGAATGAGCACGGGCTAACTACTTTGTAAGTTATCTATTTTATCTTTGTATTTTATGGTCTGTGGTTGAGTAGATTATGACTATACTGTAATATTTTTTTCTGAAAGAATCTGAAAGAATAACATACGCAATATATATTATTTTATACACACATGCACACACACTTATAATCACATTACCAGTGGAGCAGATGGTGATAATAAAAGCTGTTAATCCATTTGGTGCTTACACATCCATACGGGGTTCAAAGGTGTAACTGTAGCTGGAGATGGAACAGTCTTTGACAGAAAACAGATTGATACATTTACTGACAAATGCAGTGTGTCTTTACTGTATTTTGATTGTTTTTCTACCTATTGTAATATTTAGGCTTAGATTTGGAGTGGAATGAAAAATCTTATTAGATACCAAAAATTGATGTCTGTACCTTAGTATTTACCTATATTACAGGCATACTATTCCCAAAGTAAGGTATTAAAAGCAGAAACTGATGTATTTTTTTATACAATGTACATGTTTCTTCTACATTTTTTTAGTTTTATATGGCTTTTCCCTGATAATATCCCATGTCTATCCCTCTGTCTGATAAAATATAAAAATACATCAAACGATAAAAGAAAATTAATCCAGTAATAAACTCAGGAATATACACTCAAATGTCTAAACAATGTCAAGAACTACATGTCTTCACGTCACCTTCACCTTCATATCCATTGCCCCTCGACACATCAACTAAATACATAAACAATTTGTCTAATGACACTCAGCGAGGCAAATTCAATGGAAATACTACTGAATTCACATACAGCGCTACCACACATCACTGTTGTTGCTGTGAATCAGGCCCAAGCATCGGTTCTACGGTTCTTTTTCCTTTAATCAGGGAGAAGTCCCACTGCACAATGCTTTAATGCTTGCAGACGGGCAATATTACAGCTAAGGGAGCCTTCTGGCACATTAGAGAGGTGGAGGTTGAGAGAGCAGGCCCTAGTCATTCCTGCGATAAGGAAGAGTCACATCAGAGATAGAAACAATAACTGCACTTCCTCTACAGTGGTGCCCCCATGCACCCAAATGCAGAAAAATGACAGGAGGTGACGTTCCCTGCTGCATTACTTTTGAGTTACGGAGGTGATTTGCAATTCAAAGAGAGTGAGGAGTGCTGACCACAACAGTAACGCCTCCACAGGCCCACTGAGGCAAATAAGACCAGGGGCAATTTGCAGCCCCTTTTGCTAGGAAACACACTTTTAGGCAAAGTCATGTAAAATAAAAATATGATAAATACCAAAACTAATGAGGCCAAATTTTGTTTTCTTAACTAAAAATAGAGGCGGGTGTTGGGAGTTAACTTTATGTCAAGGCTACCTTTTCTTGGAGCAACTTTGATAGCGTTGACCTTAACAATGTTGCAAAGTAGCTTAAATGTTTCACTTGTAAATTAATGTTTTGCATATCTGCTTAACTCTTGAAATAACCAGGTAAGTCTCACTTATGAAAATTCTGTACAATGTTCGGATTTCCATTTGTTTGAAGCAAACAGAAATCAAGAAATGAACTTGTGATTAAGCATTTCTTAAGAATAAAAACCTGTTATTTGAAAAGTATTTCAATGATGACTGCCACAACCTGAAATATTCGCACCTGAACTATTAATCATAGTGTGTGTGACTTCTGTACTGCCATATGGAGGAGCAGCATGTGAAGAGCACCAAACTTGCTGATCCTCTGTAACTGGGCCCAATTAATCCTGCCAGCTGCATCATCCACATCAGGTCTGTAGTGTGCTGTGCTCCAGCCAGAGTTAAATACAAGTACAGTATTTCTCGCAGCAGCCTGTCTAGTTAGAAACAGGAGAACTCTAAGCACCTGTGATTAATGATGGTGAGTTAAACTACTATAGATGATTTAGGCTGACTTGAGAAAAGGGAGGCAAGGGATTTAGCTTGAGATTTAGCACTATAGTTAGGATATCTGTGAAAGGTGAAACTAACAATTTTTTTTAATTATTTATTTATTAATTTTTTTTAAAGGTCAATATCACTTACAAAATGGCAGCTTCATTCTTGATACAACTGCTTGAAGACCGTTTATATTTAAGGCACTTAACTGACAGTTTGAACCAGTGTCCCCAACAGCATGTAAACAGGTTGAACATCATTCCCATGCAAACGCCAGCAAGATACACGACTAAAGACACACACACTGAATTCAGTGTGTGAAAACAACTGATTTAGAGGTTCCTCATTTTTGCAAGACTCCATAAAATTCTCTAAGTGCTTTAATGCTTACTCTCCAATCTCTTTTAGCTTATGAGATATCAGAGCATCCTTCATTACTGGAAATGAAATATACATAAAGTGTACGTGTGTACGAATAACAACTAAGAGCCTAAAACTAGACGCAAGCAGCACAGTGAGGATGTGCTTTGAGCTCAATGCCAATGTCAGCATGCTAACATGCTCACAATGACAATGCTATCATTCTGATGTTGAGAAGGTATACTGTTTACCATGACCATCATCTCAGTTCAGCATGTTAGCATGTTAGCATGTTAACATTTGCTAATTAACAATAAACAAAGTACAGCTGACATTGAGGGCGGATGCGATTAGCTTTGCAGGTATTCAGTCATGAAGAATAGGACAAATTGGCCCAGTTAAAACAGTAGTTCAAAGTGTTCTGTCCAAAGTTGCTTCACAGTTGCACATTAAGGCTCACTTTCATAGCAATGTAAGGTCTGGTGCAAAGAGCACTATTACAAGTTGATATTTTCCTGAGATTGAAATGATCTTTGGCCCTCTGCTTGGTATTTTTGTGCCAAGGCCAAAGATAGGCAACATACATCTAAGTGCCAAGCAGGGTGTTAGTATTTTGTTGAAAACTCCGTCTGAGATGTTTATGTCTGACTGATTATCATTAGGTACCTGTAAATGCACAAAATTACCCTAAGAATTTTCAAAAATATTACAACGTTACAATATACAGAATTTTATATTAGAGAACATTGTACATAAAATGTCACACAAATCAGCTTGTAAAATGTGTTTCAAAAATGGAAATCAACGCCAGTAGATCTGCAAATGCTTAAACAGCATAACCTAGTTATAAAGGTTGTTGATTGTGTCTCTTTAGCTTTGATGTGCCCTAAAGGACAGACTATACTAATCCCTAACAGCATGGTGACTTTTCCCAATTGGATTTGTAGCAAAGAATCATGCAGACATTATTGGGCAGCACTTATCTGGTGAAAGCAAGGGAAAACTAATTTGATTGGACCCATATCAGATGCCAATATCTGTATAATTAGTTCTTGGTTCCCTAACTTTAACCACTACTATCCAGCAAAATGTTGATTTCTAAATATTTAATGGACAAAGTGAATTTAACTTCTACTGGGTGTACTATTGCACTGATGTGTACATTTTCTGATGTGACTACCTGTACAGCCAATTGATTGATAGATTGATTGACCTCTGCAATGTGAGAAGGAAAAAGCCACTTTCTCATGCAAAAGAATCAATCGGTACTACAAAGAGAATCTATGGCTACTAATCAGTTATCGCTTGGCTCAAGGTGAAGAGCTTTATTTTTGTGAATCAAGGCGCAAGCAGGAGCTGCCGTCGGTCTACATCACCAGTGAGTGTGCATAACCTGCAAATATTTAGTATAATTATACCAGAGGTGCCAGCACAGGGTTGTTCTGATCAGTGCAAGCCCCAAGGATCATAGGTAACTCCCCGTGTTACTGCAAATGATGTGACGTCAGCGAAGTTACAGCAGAGACCTACACCAATGTGGCTGAACCTTGGAGTCAGCATCGGGGTAATTTAATACTTTCTCATTAAATTCTCCTTCTCATTAAATTGTCTTTCTATTTTTATTATATCTACAGAATCTGGATTTAATTTGAATTATATTATTACAAATGTGAATTTTTTTTTGTACACTTATTTCATAAGCTATTAAAAATGTGTCCAGCTGATGTATCTTCTGTCTGTCTTTTTTCTTACCTTATTATCATTTTAAAGGATTTAATATTAAAGCCAAGCTTCTTTGTTTTATAGCATTTGTTATGGTTGGTGTACTCAGCACAAGATGGAGGGGACAAATGCAGACACAAATGTAGGGTTTAAAGTTGACTTTTAATGAGAACAAAAGTGAACAGGTTTGCAGACGTCGAGAAAAACACATCCAAAGGGCAAAGCAGGAAGGCAGGCTGCAAACAGGCAGAATGTCCAAAACACAGGTATAAAGGATTCAAATAGGAACAGATGCAGGAAAAGGTACATGCAGAGTGGCAAGAATTCGAGAAGCAGAGACAAAGCGAGAGGCAGAGTCCATTTGTAAGGTAGCACTCAGGTGCGTTGCCTCCTTCAGGTGGCTGGAGAAAGGCAGAAAGGGACACGATTCTGTCATGTGGTCAGGAAACTGGAGAGCAATGGAGCAAAGAAACTCAGGCAGGCGGCTCAAGGGCTGGAGAGCAGCGGAACAGGAGACTTCAGGGGGAACGGCTTGAGCGTCAGAGAATGGCAGGGCAGAGGAGTTCAGGAAGGTAGACCAGAGACTGGACACTAGTTGATCATGAAGACTGGTGAAAAGCCTCTGGACGAGAGGAAGAGGAGGCTGCTTGGGGGCATCAGTAGGACGACAAGAAGGCAGGGCAAATGGACAGAGCTGCTCATTAGGTCGCCAACAAAGACAGAGCCACTGTCGAGGACATCAACGAAGACAGAGCCTGTCAGGGAGAGCGGCAGCAACGAAGGGAGAGCTGGTCTAGAGGGTGACAATGTTAGAGGTAAGGCCTCTCTAGAGGACAGGGACAAAGACAAACCCGCTCTGGAGTCCGGCAATATTGTAGACAGAGCCACTCTGGAGGGTGACCAGGAGGCTGGAGGTCGTGGCAGGACAGGCAGAAGGCTGGAGACCAGAGAAGACACCCAGAAACCAGAGTGTGGAAAAGGTGGATGGAAGGCAGGAACCCAGAGGAACCTTCAGTGGAGGCCAGACAGGTGGACGGTAGAGGTGCCAAAAGAGCAGATAGCTGAAGAACTGAGCAGGCGGCCGTCAGCTGGAGTGTTGGACCAGGAACAGTACCCGAAACCCAAGGCATCCTCAGTTGTGGCCAGACAGGCAAACGACTGACTTACTACTCTGTTTTCTTACCTTATCATCAGTGAAAATTACTAAAATCTGAGTTTAAGCCAGGCTTCTTTGTTTTATAGAATTTCTCATGGTTGGTGGAAGGAGCATAGGATAGAGAACCTCAATGCTGACACAAAGGAAGGTTCTCTAGGTTACTTTTAATGAGATCAGAAGTGAACAAGCTTACAGACAGTCCAAGAAAACATATCCAAAGGCCAGCAGGAAGGCAGGCCACAAACAGGCAGGATGTCCAAAACACAGGTATTAAGGATTCAAACAGTTAACAGAAACTGAATCTCGAATGGGTACAGGCAGAGTGGCAATAATGCTATGAAGAGCTGGTAAGATATACAACAGGACAGTGGAGTGGGGAACAGGTGAAGTGTAGAGGTGCAAAGTGGATCACGGGGACAGAGGGGCAGAGCAAGGAAAATAAAGAGGCTTGTAGTAGAAATTATGACCGCTTTAAGTCAATGCGGTCTAAAGGGAATTATTCAGAAGTCTCAACACCAAAAAGCGTTGCGCGCTACAAGAGAAATTATACTACTCTGAAAATTCACCACGAGCCACCCAGCCAAAGGTAATCAAGTCACTTAATCTGATAAAAACAGTTTGTACTTTTATCGCTTTCTTGAGGAGAGCCGAGTCATACAGACTTCTTCCAATACAAAACCAGTGTCCTTGTCCAACAGATGCAGAATCACAAGGCACAAATCTATCCCAACTAAATTATCGCATCAAGACATACTGTGTAATGATGTCCCATTTTCGGTTAAATTCATGTTTTTGGATATATAGAATCATTGCACTTGTCAGCAAGATGTCAGAGGGCCATTATGCTGTTTTATGTCTGACGGTAATTATTCATAAATGAAAATTAATTCACTAATTCACACTGACTTTGGCAGTTATTGTTGCTTGTTTAACTTTCAACTTTCAACTCTATGTTTATATGTCCACAATAATGCAACCAGTGAAAATACTGCAAGTATTGAGAGGTTTTCAAAGTTGCAAACAACGTGATGGTGAGGCACAAAAGTTTGCAACAATCAGGACCAAAATGTGCTTGCATCGAATGCAATCCCAACACAAGGTCATTTGAGCTGCAGTGGCCTTAAAACAGAGGCTGAAGTCTAAATTCAGATCTCTGTGATGGCAAACTCAGACTCAAACAGTTCAGGACTTGATATGTGCGGCATTATAATTTTTAAATGTAAACTGAAATCTGAAAAATTCTTGTATTAGCAATATGGCAAAATTTTTGTGCCGATTATGAGAGCCATCAAATTGCCTACTATACTTTATTTTGTTTCTAGGTGTGTGTGTGTGTGTGTGTGTGTGTGTGTGTGTGTGTGTGTGTGTGTGTGTGCGCACGTGGGTAGTGGGAAGAGAGTCAATACATATGTATATTTCAAGCACATAAAGGAGTAAATAGAGTAAATGTACAGAACAGGAAAAGAAACATGTTTTGAGTGTGAAAAAGGCTACTTGAAAGTGCCTGACAGCTTAAAATAAGCGAAGTGAACCACAGAACTGTAGATAATTATCACAACATCTATAGCAAGCATTCAGCAACTCAGCATTTCATTATAGTCCAGCACATATTTTGTTTAAAGTCACTTTGATTGTGTTTGACTTGAGCAATAACCGAGCCTGTTGGACCAGAGTCTATCTGTGTTTGCCTGTAACTCAAACCAACACAGCACATGCTCAATGCAGCATCTGGCTTTCACTTTACATTTGAGGCTAAGTTTTGAGGAGCCTCTGAAATGTGTTGGAATTAAATTAAAATGTGCGCTCCGCCTAGGCATACTGGACATTTTCCAAGAGTGCATTTCACACACCATAAACACTACAGAAATCTTCAAACATGTAACCTAAAAGGGCACTGCCGAGCCTTTTAAATTAATCGGGCAGCATGCATTTAAAAATCTCCCAAAAATAACAAGCTGTTTTGCATTTGAAAGAAAGGAGGAGGCACTAAATTCCTCAGATTTTATGGTTCTTGAAATCAAAAGTTTTCTTTTTTCTCTTTTTTTTTTTACATTTTCATATTTCACATCGACTTCAGAATACCTGGATTTGTAAGAGAGGTAACAATGTAGGTTCATGGGAATACATTACTGTAAATAATGACTGCAAAAATTAAAATCACCAGGAATTTAAAAAATGTATACATAAATGAACATGAAAATAACTGAGATATAAATGTTAAATGATTATAAAAGAAATCCTCTCTTCCTTCCCTAATATCTAAAACTTGACTATCGTCATAATTATCATTTTCAATTAACACCACAGCTCATGTAGTGTAGCACACTTTTTTTTACATCTTTGCAGCTTGTTTATGCTCTACAATTCAATCAAATGAATTGAAGGAAGAAGGAGAAAAAAACAAGATCGGCATCACAGCCTCCACAATATCAGTGGAGGTGTTCAAAGTGAATGTATTCATAACAAAAGTAAACAGGAAACAGCTTTGAACAACAGAGGGAAGGTATTTTCTCAAACAGTGGTCACAATAGAGGACCCAGATTGCTTAGAAATCTTTTTAGGTCACACCTAATGTAATATTTTACTATTTATCAAATTGAGGTTCACATATGGTGCGGCCCCTGCTAAAATCCCAAAAACAAACTGTTACTAAGCCTCAAAATCTATGTCAAATAACCACCATCTGTACCAGAGCCAATTTACAGTAAAACCAATGTTTCGTTAGCAGCTTAAGCAAAACTACTGCACGATATGAAAACAGATATGATTATATAACATAATACAATAATAAATCTGGTTAAAGCTAACAGGAGGGACAGAGACCCCATTCAGAATCTCGACCTCTTCTTATTATTCCTCTCCAAATCTAATCTTGGCAGACAATAAACGACATAAATGCCTCTAATGGGATTATGGCCAGTGAAAATATGTTGGCGCGAAGAAGGATAGAGACGTGGGGGAGAGAGAGGGAGGGGGAGACAGTGAGAGAGATAAGTGGGGTACCTTTACCTCTTTCAAACACTCAAAAGAAAGCACGAATTGAGGGTCAAGACTCGTGAAGGACTACAAGTTTCCTAAACTGTGGATCAGGGCTAATTCCTCCTGGCCCATGGCTGAATGCTGGGTTGTGGCTTCAAACAGCAGTGAGTTTATTTAGTGGGTTTCTGGAACATTCCTCAAGTCTCAGCTGAAGCCCAACAATAAGATGTCTGGTGACCAAATGACCTTTGTCCTCCATTTTCAATATCAGTGTCCATAAAAATGTTACATAATTAACAAATCTGGGTGTTCCTATTGCATAACCTGTTTTCCAAACACCTTTCAAATTATCTTTAACTGCTAATTTGTGCTTCAACTGTTAATTGTGTTGCCATTTACCATGGCACTGGTCTCACACTGGTTTTACCATGTTTGCCTTGGCCTGAAACCTGCTTCTCTCCGCAAGGTTAGAAGACTCAGTTAAGGGATCTAGATCTGCTGACATCCACAAATACAGGGCAGCAGTCATATTTACACAAACTGGCACAAAGAGGGAAAGAACCTTTTAGACCAGTAAGCTGTGCAGAAGAATGAGTAGATAAAAAAGATAGAAAGGACAACTGTAATTTTGTCTGTCACTTTGCATCAGAAGAGAAATTACTCCAGTAAACACACATATATATACACCCACACAGGCCTTTCCTCTAATAGACTATTGCTCCATGATAAACGGTCTTATGGACCACCTACGCAGCAGGAAAATCAGGTCATGCACCTGGAAATGGTCAGAACCACAAACACTAACAAACGGTATGTGATTAAGGTTGGCTATTACTTAGGACCTTGGCCCCCAGCAGAACCAGACGGAGTCGGAGTTGTTGGAGAGGAGAAATTGACTATGTATATTATCAGGTGGGAGGAATTTGTAATATAAACAAAGAGCTAAATCAAAACAAAAAAGAAATAAATAAAAGAAATAAAACTCTCACCACAGAACCTCAAACATACCTGCAAACATACTACAAACACACACACACAAACACAAACAAAGACACATACAGTACTAACATAAACACGGGTGTTAGGAAATGCACTCAGACCCACACCCTAAAATATTTCACTGGTAGAGTTCTGCAGTAGCCCTCAGCGTTATGCACTCACGGGTTTACCTATGTTCACCTGGGGATATAGATGGGCATTTTTTTTTTTTTTTTTTTTTTCCCCACCAGCATATACAGTACGCGCTTGCATGGCATCTCCATTACAGTAAATTTGCTTTTTACTGTCGTTGTTGCCTTTTTCCAGTATGAACTTAAGCCTGTGGCACTGCCAGCTCCTCTGCTGGTCAGGGGAGAATGGTGAGTAATACTTACCACTACTGAATATTTGAGGCTGACACTGATCGCAATATTTCGGATTGGTGTTTGTTTCTTACAAACACAATTCGAGCTCAACTATGCTTACTAAAAAGCTGTGATAATAGACAACAATAAAAATGAATGGGCAAGAATTCTCATGTTTAGTTATTTTATTCAAGCGAAAAGGCCAACAATTCTCTTGATGCAGCTTATCAAAAGTGAGGATTTTCTTCTTTTCTCTGTTTTATCATTTTCAAATGAATGTTGATGAGACAAAACAAGCAAAAAAATTTTAAAATTTCAATTTTTACAATGTTTTGACATTTTAAAGGCTAAATGATTGATCAATTCATAGTACAAATTGTAGATTGTTCAATCATTGAAATAATCATTAGCTGCAGCCCTGGATATTTTATAGTTTAAAAATAATATTTTAATAAAAATAATATATAAATAAAAATAATAAAGAAGAAAGTAACAGTATTATAAGTACTACAGTACAGTAATAAGATATTTGTTCATTCTGAACAATATCCTTTCTCTGGAAATTGTTCTAAAACAATTATGACAACACATAAAACGTGGAAATAAAATTAAAAACTTTGATCTAAAAAATAAAGATCAAATATACTTTACATAAAAATACTAATATACATACTGATAAATCTGTGATAATCCGATATTAGACAAAAAGGTCTGCCTCTAGACTACAACTTGCCTCCATCAGTACATGCATTGAGTTGCGAAGAGTTTCATAGGGAGAGCATAAACTTGATGAAGCTTAACACAATCTCCCCACCAGATGAAGAACAATAAACATTATAATTTCTCCCCAGAGCAACAGGCCTCTGCCTGTCCTGGCTCTTGTTTGTGAATGACCCCAGAATGTGTCTGCCAAGTGGAGAAAACTCCCGCATGTGTGAAACAGCTGCTTTGAGTTGATTCCATGGATCTCCACTAGTAAGGATCAGTAATAGAACAAATTAGCAAGACATAACACTCCTCCTGCCACTTGTACAAAGAATCATATTATTGATATTCAAGCTCCTAGGTAGTGTTTTCAGTGCAGGGTATGTCCTGCAGGACATTATTCTGCTGGAAGACCTATCAGCGTCTGGAATGAGAAGGAAGCACTGCCTTTCAGTTTTTGGACAGCAGACAAACATTCTCCCAGTTGTTTATACTGTAAATCACATTATGCACCACAACGCCGTCCAACAAACCTGCCGTCTACCAACACCTCCTACTGTGACACATTAATTATAACTTCCTGTATACAGCCTATCCCAAGCCATGAATACGTAATGCCCAAAAATGAGTCATATTCACATAGCAGACGCCCAGCAGTGAATAAATACAACCTATCCATCACATGCTGCCCAGTGAAAAATTAATGAAAACCCACAGAGGCAGGCAGGAGGCTGGGCCTAGCCAACGGGAAGAGTGGAAATTATTATACTTTATCTTTAAAAAAGTGAAATTCAGCAGCCATCACAATGTCCCAATTATGCCATCTATGCTGTACAAGACCTGAGCACCTGCGAAGTGACAGACTAAATGAAAATCAGAGTTGAGAACTAGCAGGTGTTCTTTTAAATTCTAACTTCATATCATGTCAGTCCAAACAAAGTGCCAACATGGGTTATAACTTGAATTTTCTCACTCCTGAAAGCCCTCTCTGTCTGTCCTAAGGATGGTGAAAAATGCAGCGGAAACTGGCAGGTAATTCGTCTCTGTTGTCCCAGTGGGTGGTGTTGGCTACAGGTTGACTAATGGTCCTGTTGAAATGCTTCAGATGTCTGAGTAATGACAAGCTATAAAAGCTAAGCTGACTATCAAGACAACTCATCTGAAATCTAGTGGCGGTTTTCCAGTGATGAGAGCTGTTAAAGTTTTAGAATGAGGAAAGTCGTACAAATATGGAGGCTAGGGTTAGAGAGGGTTTGGATCTCTGCAGTTATTTAGTGGCCCGTTGATAGTGAGAAACAGTTAAAAGTCCTTAAAATAAACAAATTGTGACTACACATAGTTTAACAGTAGCTGCTTTTCCTAGAGAGTTTTTATTCAACGGGGGGGGGGGGCCTCTGAGAACTGCTGTTCCCTAACATTTCAGTACAGAAAGTAAAAGAAAAGGAGTGAATGAAGTGACATGTTACCAAAAAAGCAAAACAGAAGAATGACAGGAAGAGGCAAGAAAGAAAGTAAGGAGAGGTAAAAATTCACAATCTGTCCTGAATTCTAAACATCTACTGCCCACCCCCCCGTCCCTACTCTGAGCTGCCCCATCAACCCTCCACAACCCCCAATCCAACCAAACCTTTCCTCCCCTTCTGTTATTGCTCCTCCTGCTCCTCATGTCTGTTAAGTCAGCATGACATTTTATGATGCCTAGATATTAAAAAGCAGTTTCTATTATGTGTGAGAGGGAAGTGGAAACAGCCATGCTCATGCTAAGTAATTAGGGGAAGCAGGCGAGGGGATATTTATGAATGCAGGGGAAGGCTAGGGGGAGACCAGGGGAATTGGTGTGTAATGTCCTGCTGTCAGTAACAGTTTTCTCTTTAACTGTATACAGTACACTGTTAAGGGTGGAAATAATTTTGAATCTCATTTATGACCCATGATTCCTCTGAATCATTTGTTTCATTTGTCCTTCACGATGCATCAAACTGAATAAGGCCAAGTGCAGCAAAGATGAAAGTAGCACAGAGAAGTCTTAGTAAATAGGGTCATGGCAGGATATATCTGACTACACTAGATGAGACGAACACAAATTTAATCGTCTACTTAGAGTTGTCAAAGAGGGCCTTTACTTCAGTAATATACAAGTCCTTATGCAAAAGAGTTCGTAATATGACATGTTTAAGCTGTGAATTCCTGCAACTAGACAATATACAATACACATCAGTATGTCATTAGTATGCTGGAGTCAAAACTGTACAGGGCACTTCATAAAGTTTGTTACGCTGTCCCCTAAATTTTGAGAATCATGCAGGGAAGGTCAGCCAATCTTGCCTCTCTATTATTTCAGGATCAATTCAATGTTCAGTATCTTCTTCACAAACTTCTGAGAATATATTTTTGTCAAAAGGCTTTCTCCTAATGTAATATCAACCATTTTGTTATATTGGTCAGCATTCTGATAATTTAGTCTTGCACTTAATCTTCAATACAATGCATAGCTTCTACTGTTTTATATGGTTGCTAATTAACTATCCATTGTATTCATATTTTTTAATGCTGGCAATTTTACTTTTTCTATCCATCCAGTTGATTCTTGGTACCTGATCTTGAATTCCTTTTTTTGTCTTTTTATTACTTGTCATCTTACGCTTTCATTGTATTATGCTGCTTTGTAAAGCACTTTGTAACACTGTAAAACTTTTAATAAGTGCTATATAAATGACCAAAACACATTGCCCTATTAAAAATAAAAAAAGATTTGGGTTTGTAATGTCCTCATCATTCAAAATCTCCTTTTGATTTTTTTAACAGATTGCATGGCACCAGTGGCAACATTTTCACAGATGGCCTCAGCAGATATACTATAAAACAACCCTGTGTTCTTCTCTCCTGATGTGGTCAGCATATCCATTTCTAATACTCGCTGGAGAACTTTGATCAGCTTACTGACCACTAACCGGGAAAAGTAATTTTCCTAGAAACTATAGTTATAATAAGTTCATTTAACCTGACTTGAAAGCAAATGTACTCTGTTTAACAGCTACAAAGGAAAAGCATTCCTTTAAATTGAGAGTCAGAGAATTCACTGTTGATCAATGTTTAGTTTTTCAGTTTTGTTCAGTGGCCCATCTGCAGACCACACACACACACACACACACACACACACACACAAAAACATATAGTGTGAATTGCATTCGTCACCTTGTACCATCAGGGTTGTGGCTTTTGGCCCTGCGTAGCTGTACTGTATCTTGCCTTTTTCTGTTCAAAAACATTAAACAATATTTCCAGCCAGCCCCTCCAGGCCCCCAGTTCAATAACAATTTGAGGCTGTGAGAGAAGTGAGTGGAGGTGGTTCAGACACCTCAGGGCCTCAGGGGCTGCTCTGGGCTCTCCCTGGAACCACAAACCAGCACAGGTCACACTCAAGTTTGTTGCTTTTCGTTTTCTTCACAGCTTAGAGACAAAATGAAGCCTTAACCTCGTAATCTACCCAACGTGTCCCTTGGTAGCACTTCTGGATTTAGAGCTGGGAAATTACACCTCAGGCCTGAGAGATGAGGACGGAGAGATGTGATTTTGAGCATAGCCGATGAAAGATGGCAGTTTAGATCATAGAACCACAAGACTGGGGTAAACTTTACAGTTTTCTTGACTATATTTTCAAACATGATATCCCTTATAGCGTCAATAATTAAAGCAGGCAGCTACATATTGAAATAACAAAGATAGCAACATCTGTGTTTATTTCTATATGATTTTATCTTTGATGGTTTTGGTTTGAGCGGTAGGGAGGGGTATAATGTGACAGCAGTCTCTCTGCCACCTGTCACGGTGCAGCTTCGGGGAAAACAGTCTGTCCTGCCTTCTCCCCAGCACCGGCTCAGGCCTTCCAGCCCACTCTGTCTGCTGCACAATCAACCCTCTGTTCGTGACTCAGGGTGGGTCCTGCTCCTTCCACCTGCATTACTGTGAAAACAACCCCAAATCTCAAACACACTCTCACTCTGGCATACCCATATGTAAATACACACACACACACACACACACACACACACACACACACACACACCCCTGGACCCACTTCTTACCAATCGCCCACCATGCTGCAGCAGGGCTTATGGGGAACCTAACCCCATTCCTGCCACTTACCATTATATTCCTGCCTGTCCGCTTCATTGAAAACACATGTATGGGCGCGCTTGTGTGCTTAACGCATAGATGCATATAAATGTGGGTCTGCCAAGGTATTCCTACTGTAACTTTGGGTGCAACCGTGCATACAGACTTGAAACCTAATAACACTGGCAGGATTCCTGCTATTTCACATCCTTACTCCCGGCCTTGATCTTTGTCCACCACTCAGGCATATTTAAATAAGCAACCAGTCTGAAAAATCTAACCATGCTATAGTCTGAATATTTACAGACTGTATCAGTGTAGCAACTTCACCCATAAGCTCCTTTCACACATGCACCTCGTTCCGTTAATGTGTCAAGTCAGTAGCAGTGGGAATCTCTGGCAAACTCAAAATTCGATTCCAATTGTTGATGTCATAATTTTATTCAGAATTTATTCTTCATTCAAAACAATCCCTGATTGAATAAAAAGAAAAGGGGGCACTATATTTTGCTATGTTTTTGCCAGTGCACTGTGTGCCAAACCCTTGACTCCTGTCCTTGAAACATAACTGACAGTTAAGCTAACTGGTCTTGATGAGGGTCAGTGTCAAACTAACAAAAAATATCTCAGAAAGGTGTGTGAGAATGTGCAGATTTTTACTGAGTTTTTTTTTAAAGCTAACTGCATTAGCGTGTAGGCATCTCAGTCTTTTTCCTGTTTGAGAATAATTAAATGAAAGTGTAATTTACAGACCAACATCAATGGTTAAATGTTTCTTGTAAAAACAGAAGTTGGTGTGTGCTCCAGAAGTAAAGGGGGGAAAAGAAAAAAAAGGTGGAGTGCTCTGATGTGTTGTTATTAACATTATGTCTCCAGTAGTGGAGAACAGCCTCTCTGCTGCAACGCTAGTACCGGGAAAAGCCATTGTTATCCAAAACACTCTGGCACAGGTCTTTTTAAATAAAACAGACTATGGACGTAGTTATTTTCTTCGCCCCACCAGGGTTGGTTGAAGTTTTGGAAAGTGCTGCCGTGTGTTTGTCAGCCGATCTTGCCTGTTCTGGAGACAAACAACAAGATGACTAACGGCATGCTTTACACCATCCAGGTGCTACACTGTGCCTTCTCAGTTAAGTTCAGCCTTGTCATTGCGTCAACATACCGTTATTAAATACTGACATTACCAAAACACTTTTTGGATGCGGAATTTCAGAAGTGAATCTGGATTTTTTTTCTTTCTTACTATTTCAGACCTAGTGACATTTCTCTAACACATCAAACGCCCCATGTCTGAACTGAATACTGTCAGATTAAGGTAAAGGCTGAAGAAGCACAAGAAGCACAAGATTAAATATGCGCCGAGAGCAATTAATTGTACACCGTGCTCTGCCTCATGAGGAGCACTGTAATAAACGTATCACTCAACTATCTCTTATGGAAAAAAGAAAATAAATTCAGTTTAATAAGTCACATTGGCACATTGTGAATATGCCAATTTTATGTTGTTGAGGAGATTGTTCCCATCAGATCAGTCTATAAAAATTATTTTTCCCCTTGTTGGTTTCCCCCTTGTGAGAAACAAAAAGGAACTTTTGTACAACCAGAACAATAATCAAATGACAGCTCCCTCTCTATATTTCAGTGTTAATTAATGCTGACTCCATGAATGAATAAATGAACATCCAACAAAACATTTTATATACAACATGTGAGCAAATAGCTGGAAGTCGCTGTCTTTACATCCTATTCTTGTGCACTGATGAACTATAAAATAGCAATCTGAATAAGCAAATAATGTTAAATGAAAATTGAACAAAAAATATTATACAATCCATCAGCGATGCAGCCTATAAGAAAACAAAATGCACTCTTCTCCCTTTATATCATTGCTTTCATCTTACAGCAGTTTTCCAACAGTGACACTGCTTCCTCGCACACCAGATGTCAAATATCATTAAAGCACATGGCTCTTTCAGTGAATGTCTTTTAATGTCTGACTGCAGCCCTAAGGAAATTTAACAAATTAGACACCTATGTCTGATTGTAAAAAAACTTTAAAAATGCCTTTAACGGATAGATAAAGACAGCAATGTTACATGTCTTAAAAGGGCTGCGGAGCCAGAGTTTGTCTACAGAATATAGAAGAACTTCTCTGTATCACTGTCCTCTCAGGGAGTCACATGATTCACAGCCCTACTTGCCAACAACTTAACACCTCAGCCACAATATATGGCAACAGGGACAAATCACTTTGTGTGAAAATCCCCCCATCTCCCGTTGTATGTGATGACACATGTATAATGATTAAAATGTTCTGCCACTGTGACAAGGCAAAGTCTTTGCTTCAGTGTAAGACACCCATGAGCCAACATATGGTTCAGTGTATTGCAGCCGACATTGACGTATTGCAAGTCATGTTGGAGTGGGGCTCACATCAAGAGGAAGCTCGTCCAAACCACTCACTCTATAGATCATCAGAGACAGAAAGCTCTCCCTCATCCTGTGCGCGCTCCTGAAGTGGGCCCATTCAGTCAGAAATTAAAATAGAGAGACAGCATTCTACGTCTTTAGAGTAGAAGTGCATTTGTGTGTGGTATGAAACTCATACAGACATAGAAGCATAAGAGTGGGCCAGTGCTCCTTACTTAGACCACACACTTGCACACAAAAATAACCCTGCACACATACATACATGTATAAACACAAACACTTGCTCACTTCAACACCCAAACAACACAAATTAAATCCACAAGCCAAGAAACACAGGCCTACACTGTTGCCGTATCCCTTTCCAGAAACAGTGAGAGCAAACGAGCCTCAACATTTTCCACAGCTGGGTGCACTAGTTAAATGCTCTCAGAAATGACATCTCTTTGACAAGGTGTGGTAAGTGATATAATAATCACACAGCCGCACGTTTGCCAGAGCACTTGCCCATATTGCCCCAACAGCTCAATGCCCTTAGAGGAGACTGAGCCAAATAAACAGATCTCATTTCAAAGAGGCAGAGACTGGTAATGAGGAGTCATGCCCTGCCAGATCAACCCACCCCCCATTACAACCACCACTCTCCCTCTGAAGTGTTCGTTCCACATTCCTCACACACAACAGTGGTATGGTTGCTGTTGGAGACAGGAGTGGAGTTTATACAGCCTCCGACCAAGGCCATCCATCTCTGATGAGAGCACAGTGGAGGGCTTTGTGTCACTGTAGCATTTTAGACAGACAGACAGACGCATAGATAGACAGAGGGGTGAACACAGACTGGAAAAGCTCTCAGTGGCAAACACACATAGACAAAATACCTCGATTGATCATTTCTGCCACCAATGCATCAGATGCCTCATAACTCACAGTGAGGCTACAACCATGAAGGGCAATGATACACTGGCTTAATTTTGAGACAATAAAGTAGATGGGCAATTTTGTAAAAGAAAAAATACTGTTTTTTCATTATAGTTTTGTTCCTTACAGGCCATTTTATCGACACCAATTTTGTCCCAACTGACACCACCCATACCTGGTGGAAGCAATATCTATTATCATCTCCGAAACTCAGAGATCCCTCTTTTTGCCCTTACAGAGTATAAAAGACACATTTCCACAACATTTCCTGCACCTACTGTTAGCTCCATAAGTATCTGGACAGTGACACAATTTTGCCTCTGTACACCAATACAAAGGATTTGAAACAAAACCATCAAGATGTGATTGAAGTGTAGACTTTAAGCTTTAATACAGGTTTTTTTTTAAAAATATCCAATTGACTGTTTAGAAATTACAGCCATTTTTATACATAGTCCCTTATTTTCAGAGGCTCAAAAATAATTGGACAAACCAACATAATTATAAATATCAGGATTGTTTTTAATACTTGGATCAAAAATCTTTGCATTCAATGACTGCCTGAAGTTTGGAACCCATGGACGTCACCAAACAATGAGTTTTCTTCCCTTGAGATGCTTTGCCAGGCCTTTACTGCAGCCGCCTTCAGTTGCTGCTTGTTTTTGGGTCTTTCTGCCCTCAGTTTTGTCTTCAGTAAGTGAAAAACATGCTCAGTTGGGTTGAGGTCAGGTGACTGAGTTGGCCATTGAAGAATATTCACTTCCTTTGCCTTTAGCTCTTGGATTGCTGTACGGTATGTTTTGGGTCATTATGCATCTGTACTGTGAAGCACCGTCCTATCAGTTTTGCAGTGTTTGGATGAATCTGAGCAGATAGTATAGCCCTATACACTTCAGAATTCATCCTGCTACTTTTATCAACAGTCACATCATCAATAAACACCAGTGACACAGTTCCTTTGGGAGCCATGCATGCCCATGTCATAACACTGTGTCCACCATGTTTGACAGATGATATGGTATGCTTTGGGTCATGAGTCGTTCCTTTCATTCTCCATACTCTTCTCTTCCCATTATTCTGGCACAACTTAATCTTGGTTTAATCTGTCCAAAGATTCTTGTTCCAGAACTGGGTAAACCCTCTGCATTTATATTCATGAAGTTGCCTCTTGTTTGTAGACTTTAACAACGATACGTCTGCCTCCTCCAGAGTGTTCCATACCTGGCTAGATGTTGTTAAGGGTTTTTCTTCACCAAGGAAAGAATTCTGCGATCATCACCTTCAGTTGTCTTCCGTGTTCTTCAGGCCTTTTGGTGTCATTGAGCTCAGCAGTTCATTCTTTTTAAGAATGTACCAAATTGTTGATTTGGCCACTCATGAAGTTTCTGCCAACTGTCTGATCGATGTGTTTTGTTTTTCATCCTAATGATGGCCTCCTTCATGTGTATCGGCGCCGCTTTGGAATGCATATTGAGAGTATCGATGACCAGCTACTTCTGAGCCTCTGAAAATGAGGGACTATGTATAAAAATGGCTGTAATTCCTAAACGGTTAATGTGGTATTTTTGTGTAACCCTTTGAATTAAAACTTAAAGTCTAAACATCAATCACATCTTGAAAATTACGAAAACTGTGTCACTGTCCAAATACTTATGGAGCTAACTGTACATGGAGCACAATCATAGGTGCTACAATGACTTGGCCAATCGTTCACAAAACAGCTTTATTATCTCAACTGCGTAAACCCAGAGTTAAGAGGTTGTATTTGTTTCTACAGTAGAGGGCACTGGTTATGAAAGTACTATAAGCTAAAAAATGTAATGAAGGAAAACAATAAAGACTTTACACAGAAGACAAACACCGGCGATTGGCCTTCTGAAGAAGCTCTCAGCCTTCAACAACAGGGTAGGAAGCAATTGGCGATCTATGAGAATTTCATAAAAGGGATTTCACCATTATTTTTAGCCTTAAAATTATTTTTTAAAAGGGGGCGCATGAACACTTTAGCCACAGGGGCCAAGCTGAGGTGAATTTTTCTGTTAGACCAGTCAGTTAAATCAACAATGAAACTACAACTTCCTCTGACTATGAGTGATCACCACCAAAGACAGTTCTGTGGTCAAGACTTTTGCCTGAATTTGACACATGAAAACATGGAAATGTGAGATCAAATCCCCAAAATCAAAAAATCAAAAATAAAGAACTCATGTATCCGTGAGGACCAACAGAGTGAATACATTGCATTCATCATAAAACTATTGCAAATATGATTTTGTGAACATTCTAAAACATGAATTGTTTACACTCATGTTTGCTAGCTGACAGTCTTCTTCCCTGTTTTGTTTGTGCATTGTTGTTTCCCGGCATCTTACAGCCACCAACTATTGGACATTGGAAAAGCAAAAAAGCATCATCAGGAATGTGTATTGCATCTACCACTTCCATGTTCATCCTTGTGTAATTGTATTTTCATGAGACACAAACAAAACGGGGTCTGGCTAATAAAACAAAAACATTGTCCAATAGCGCAATAGTGGTCAAAAACTCCACAGTGTACCCTTAAACAATGCAGACAAAACCCAGAACCTCTTTGATGACATTAAGGACACTGGTTGTGCTTACAATAGTTTTGGTAATGACTGTATAGTAATACATTACCAACATCAATTATGAATACTGACTGAACAGGTTTTCAATCTACTGTCTGTTTCTGAAGAAACAAACAAATAAATATGATTTTGTCCATCAGTCTCAATATTGACATACCTCCAGATTCCTTCACCCCCTTAGCTTTCTTTCTCGCCATCCTTATTTCCCGCCTGGTAATAAGCACCTGAATACATAAAAGATGTTGCTCAAGTCCTTCCTGTTTATATTAATGTTTTATTTAGTGTTTTGTATTATCATAATCAAAGTTCCAATAAAAATAACAAAGTAGAATAAAATATACATATCAAGTGACAGCCTAGTTCTGTAACCTGCCCCGCACGGAATCTTGATGTTATGTTAACAAACAAATTAGCATTTAAATGAGTCCTGCATTTTATCCTTCAAGGTTATGTTGTTATGGATATTAAATTAGAGTGTGTGGATTTGCTTGTGTGTGCATTTGTGTTTGTGTGAGTCTGTGTGTGTGTGTGTGTATGTGTGTGTGTGTGTGTGTGTGTGTGTGTGTGTGTGTGTGTGTGTGTGTGTGTGTGTGTGTGTGTGTGTGTGTGTGTCTGTGTCTGTGTGTGTGTCTGTGTCTGTGTCTGTGTATGCCTGTGTGTGGTCCATAAGCTGCCAACTGACAAGTCCCCCAGAGAGGTGTTAGAGCAGGTTTGTTTAGGGTTGGTTTGGGAGAGAGTAGGGTAGAAATGTGCAGGTTAGGGTGTCTGTGGGTTTCGGTCTGCACATGCTTGAGGGAAAGCAGTCCAGACATTTTCTAATTGTGGAAGATTTAATATCCATTTCTCCTGATGGAAAAAAATCGTTATAGTTGAAAAGTCCTCCTAAACTGAGTGCCTAATATCAATGTTTTCTCAATGACAAAGTCTGTAAAAAACACACTTACACAGGTAAAATGGTTTGTCCATGTGCTGGCCTGCTTTAGATTCTTGATCATTTGGGCTAAGCTACTATAGTGATGAAAGTGTGTGGACTGTTATTGCACAGGTGCTACATAGTGATTGCTTAAACAACAAACAGTGCAGACACACATTGCTCCCGCCAGAGGGCTCAACTGCCAGTTTATCAAGTAAATTCCAAAATAGAGCTTTTAAACTTAGTCTAATGTGCTACCACTGGGGAAGAATGGAGACTTTCCGAACTTGATGCTGCAAGATCATCTATATCTGCTCTTGACGTGTCAGCATTTGTTGGAGATGCATTAGTTACTTTAAAATCCAGATGTGACAGCTCCCTGTCTGATCAAATAAAAGTTCCTCATCCAGAATAAGGCTCATCTGAAAGAGTATTAAAACAGTGACAATCAGGTACATGCTACTGAAGTAGCCAATCTGTCCATATACGTGGTGTCTACAGGAAGAGATGTATTGAGACTGAGAGAATGGAGCAAGGAGATTGGAAGCAGAAGCATTAGGTCGCACTCACCCTACACATTTAAACCTGCAGATGATCATGTGGTGAGTCCACACTCTCTAAGGCAAACTAATCTCCCCTTTAATATAGTTGATTCACGAACCTGCTCAAAAACATGTTGTTTTTAATCTACCCCTCGCCGGCTCAGCAGCCATAATAAAATGTGGATTAACTTGTAAGCTGGGTGATATGTGGAGGTTTTTTTTCTGATTCTTATAGCAAAGCGTCTCCTTCAGTCTGCAACAGTAAATATGTATGCTAATACAGTAGCTCATAAAGTCTTTGAAAACACCTCTCCATGATATTACAGGCAGAAAAGCTCACATATTCAAACACACCATATACATACACACCAACACACAGCAATGACTTTGCCTGAGGCAGTTTACATCTATAAGCATCACGTATATATTAAGTCTATACCTGTTTTTGCATGAACTTATTGAGTCATCCAGTCCTTCATTCTTTAAGGTAATGTCCAGCCAAAATTAATTTGGAATCGCTACAGGTGCAGCCCATAAGTAAACATATTTACTATAATATTTACTATAATTTTTGTAGTAGAAATACACAAACTGATGTTCCTGTTTGATGAAATTGAACTGCGTTTTTAAGAAGAAATTACATTTATTCATTACCATCTCTAACTTTTTGCCTCACTTTTGTTTTATTGTTCTACCTTTAACTAAATCAAATCAAGATTTTAAAAAGGAAAAGGAATGTCAATTGATTTGTGTCCAACTGGATACAAAGACAGGGAATGTTGGTATACAACGGCACAAAGGAGAAAAAGAAAGTGACCAGGGAAACATGGTAGAGGAGAGAAAATGAATTAGAAGCACCTACTTTAACTTTTTTTACTGACAATCCAAGGATACATTTCCTGTTCTCTTTTTTTAAATTATATGACCTATTGTGTCATCTGGAAGGTTGCAAGAATAGTAAATAATGTAATGTGTACAAGGGTTGAGTGAACAGCCTTGCCGATGTTGTGTTTATACAACATAAAATATATTTTCAAGTTTGGGTGAAAAGAAGGACAACCATTAGCCAATCTATCGTCAACCAACGCCCCTTTAATCCAAAGGCGGCGTCCAGTGATTTGATAGCACTCACAGAGCTCCACAGATTAAGTCCATGTGGGCATGGTTACAGTCGGGCCCATTCCCACCTATGAATCCATCTGAAATTGGAGCTACACTTCAGATCACCACTTGGACATTCCACGACATGCTGATCCATCACAGGGAATGTCAACCTGGAAGCACTCACACCCCCAAGCAAACCATTTCCTGAAGCCCTACCTCCACCCATCGCCCAGGCCAGACATTTATTTTTTCAGCATTGCTATCCTGTGCCGTTTCGGCCATTACAAAAACTAATTTGGGAATTTATGGAGCCTGGTTTGAAACATATGGTCTCTAGTGGAGTGTCTGATATGTTCTTGTGGCTTTGTGACAGGAAATAAAGATTTACAAACGGAGTGGAATTTGCTTTAAGACATGCCAGTGTTAGGTGGGTTGTTGTTATTCCAAAGTAAGAAAATTCCACCTCCACTCCAGAAACACATATCCTGTAAGTCCATATCCACAGCACATATCAGAGTAGGGGCTCTACCTCAAAGAGTTTATATCATTCTACCTGAAAGATCTTAAGGCTGATGGAAAAACATCAATGCCAAACACAAAAACATTTAAATTAGATATGGCAGAAGCATGAAATGACAGCAAATTATCTAAAAAGTACATTTTAGGAACTTTAAGAGCAGTCAGCTGCGAGGAAATGAATCCATGATCAATGTCAAATGACGACTTTGTTAACCAGTCAGGCTTCTTCGAAGTGAAGGAGACTCATCTTTTGTCTGTCTTCAGTGGATGATGTATGTTATTTGTTCAACAGCCTTCTCAAACAGGAGGAGACAACAACAGAAGGAAGAACAGGTCTGAGGATGAATCACCACGTTTAAAACTACAGAAATCTTTGGTTTATTGGCTGATCAGCAACTGTTCAGACCTTTCTTTCCTTACTGAAATGCGCGAGACCTTTGTCAATGCTTTCAGTGGCGAGGAAAAAGGCAAACTAAAGGGACACTAGTGCTTTCTCCCTCCCCATTTTTATCTCTCACAGCCACTTCGGTCTCTCTCTCACTCACACACACACACACACACACACACACACACACACACACACACACACACACACACGCTCTCTCACACACACACACACACACACGCTCTCTCACACACACACACACACACGCTCTCTCACACACACACACACACACAAAGTACAAGGGACTTGAAAGACCTGTTTCAGGTGTTTGAACTCATCATTACCAACTCCAGCCTGGGGATCTGCTCAACCTGACAGCCTTGTTGATAGATTGTAATTGTACGGTCGCAATTGATTGACTGTACCTCACTCAATGTAATATGCATTTGTTGGAGGTTACAGGTAAAGGGAAATGCAATAATGACTTCCCTTCTTGTCCTTTGGCAAATGACCCTGTACAAACTCTGATGGACACTTTACCATATTCAAGGGGGAAAGGATACTTTTGTGGATATTCTGCTTACCAGGCAAAAGAAGGTTCTGGTTTCCCTTTTAATCAAATTTCAATGATTCCAATGGAGGAGAGGAAACACACTCGTTCTGTGGTGGGCTCTCTGTGTTCTTTAAAACCAGTATTTTCCTCCAGCAGCTCCAGGTAATTAATCATCCATATATGTTTTAAAACATCACCGACTCTCCTCGCTCCGTTCTCTCAGTCAGTACTTTGTCTCTGTTGTCCCAACGTGTGAGTGCTTACCACCAAACTAAATATAATACGTATTCCAAAGTATGAAAAATACACATATGGCATGGTCTTTGAAACAGCATTTTATTTGAAGCATAAGCGGAAAAGAAAAAAGGAGGCTGAATGGAGTGTGACTTTCAATGTACAGGTGCAGCTAACGAAGTTGTAGAAAAGGAAACGGGAAATGTACAGTAGCAGGTCAATATTTTTTACTTTTTTTAAAACAAGCCAAGATTGAGAGGAAAATAAAAAATATTGTGTGTATTAGGCATCACATTGCTGGCTGGGAAACATTTTGGCTGTATTCAACCAATGGATTTTCTTGCAATGGTTTTTCTTAGTGTTAATTGTATTTATTCTGACAAACTTCAAAACAGATCTTAAAAATCAACATTGTTTTGAGCAGGAGCCATTCTGTTTTTATTTCACATAGGCTTGGTCTTCTCAGAGGGTCTACGCACCCCCAACCCCCACTCCTTTGGAGCAGGCATCTGAAATTTGCATGTTCTTTTATGGCCAATCAGGATCAAACAGCAATCCCTCTCAGCTGTATTAAGTCCACTGTATCCTAAACCAGTACAAAGTCTCCCTAACCACAACAAATCAGACTATTAACTTTAGGCAAGGATGGCCTTCTCTCTAATCTGATGTTGAACTGACCCTGCTGCCCTGGTCTCAGTGTTGCAGGTCCTTTACTGCTTTTGATGTTGCTTCCCCTTCCGGCTCAACCACTCCTGTTTCCATTTGCAGCTCTCTCCAGCCCTAACCTGACAATGTTGACCTGAAGGTGGTAAGTAAAGCACTCTCTCTCTAAATACACTGAACTTTGACAAGTGTAGTTGGGCGAACTAGTACAGGCCTTTATTGGGGATCTAGCAAGATTCCCTTTTCTCCTAACAATTGTACCTGCTATTTGCTCTTCCATTTTCTTTTACGCATAAAAAGAACTGATGATTGGCTGACCAGCTTACTAATGCATGAAAGTAGGCGTCTTCTCCATATAGTAGTCTTTCGGAAAATACAGAGGACATCTCCATCCTACGTTTGCCCAATGAACTAACATGGATGTGCAATGGGCTCCTGAATCCACCTTCTCCCTTTCCAACAGCAGTCAGACCATTCAGTATCATCATTATGCTCCAATGACCAATAAGATTGATTGCAATGAAAAATTTATAAATCTTTACCTGATATAATTTTATCTGATTAATTATACTGAATTTTTGAGGGAAAGCTGACTGTAATCACCTGGTGAATATTAACAAAGGTAATGATCAGTGTTTTGAGGGTCATCAGCCTGTTATTACACATACTGACAGAGACACACACACTAAAAACAATCACCTTTTTTGCACATTGCATGAAGGTCATCACACAGGGAAGTAAAAGTCATGGGATGAGATGTTACATTAAACCTCTTGAGGGCTCACCAAAGCTGTTTCTTTCGTAGGATAGAAACAGCTTCCACAGCAGATTGCATTGCATGCACACACAGATGCAGACACATGGCTCCCTCTCAGTAATACTCACATACTTTGCACTCAAGTTCCTGTGTCTAACAATACCGCCATAATTCTTTTGTTTCATCGAGCAAGCTTGTGGAGCAGAGTGGATCTAAATCAAGCTTCTAAAAGCTGCATATGAGTCTGAGATGTTTCCTGGGTTATCTGACAAAGACAGAGGACACAATAAGAGACAGATCGGTTTCACCTCCATCAGCTTCCCCTGCCTTTGCTAAGTCTTCCCATCTCTCTGCTCTGCCATTCTGGAATACAAGACATATACCCAGGCCTATCTTAGTGCACAACCGGATCATACCAAGCCAATCCCCCCTCTGAAAATAGAGGAGGACCGGAAAAAGACTCCCATTTGCTGATGTCACCTTATCGAGAGTTTGGGACACTGGGAAGACGCAGCGAGTAGATTACAGGTCTCTAAAAATAAAATTTGAAATATGGCTGCTGTTCTGCAACCTCCCTTATTCCATCTGTATATGTTTTTGTTTACTGTTTTTCTCCATATGCCCCTTCTCCATAGTATGTTGCATTCAGAATACACAGTTAAATGTGTGTTGACTTTATGATGAAGTCTAGTAGCGTTCACGATGATCCTTGTTTACTAATAAACTTACATACACACATTATATTAGGTGTGGCCTGGTTGCACATTATTGTTTGAAGTCTAGGCCTCTTGCTCTGTTTTACTGGTCTCAGAGGACAGCGGGCATTGAGTACTAATTGGTTCCAGAGTGAACCATAACACGGACTCCACCAATGACTGTCCGCCTTCATCACCACAGGACCGTAACGAGTGTTTTGCAAACAACACAATGAGTCCAATAAGAGGCCAGGTGGGTAATTGATGTGGTTACTAAGTGGCTAATTTGCATTCTTTACGCATATCAAACTAAGCAGAGACAGAGATAAGGGGTAAATTGGACAGGGTTGGGGGGAATTACAGTCCTGAATGACAACATGAACTAAAAATTTAGTCTAAAGTGCCCAGAATTCTGGGAGAACACTCATTAATAAAGCGCTTAAGGAACTTGATAGAACTGGGCAATATGGCAAAAAATGTTATCACAATAATTTCTTTCCTGTTGAGATATATCAAGATTATATCAAGATATAAATCGAGTCAGTATTTCTGTTGAGCTTCGACATGTACTTAAGCTCAGAAATTCCTTTCCTAGGTTATAAACTGAAAAATAAATTTAAATAAACTCTACGAATATAAATAAAAGTATTATATTTTCTTAATATAAATCCTTTGAAATCAGTTTAAAATGTCCGCAGAAAGGGAGCTCATATCTTGTGTGAGTTTTTTTCGTATCCATGAATCCTTCATTTTTGACAATACATATGTCCTTTGCAATAAAAACAAAAAGCAACAATGTCTTTTTTTTTCTTAGTGTGCTCAGGTTGGACAATGTATATAGCCATGTTAGAGACTTTAAGGAGCCGCACTCTGGGGGGCTGATGGAAAAGTTGCGGGTGATAAATTAATTTTATAGTTTTACCCCTCTCTGTTGGGAGATTCAATATGCAGTGCATCACTAATATTACCCCACTAGAACTATGTGCTCCCAGAACGCAGGCTTACTTGTGGTTCCTAGAGTCTCCAAAAGTAGAATGGGAGGCAGAGCCTTCAGTTACCAAGCTCCTCTACTGTGGAACATCTTCAAGTTTGGGTCCGGGAGGCAGACACTCTCTTCAGGTTTAAGAGTAGGCTTAAAACTTTCCTCTTTTATAAAGCTTAGAGTTAGGGCTGGCTCAAGCTTATCTTGAACCATCACCTAGTTATGCTGCTATAGGCATAGACTCCCGGGGGACTTCCCATGATGCACCAAGCTTCTCTCTCCCTCTCTCTCTCTCTCCAGCCATACGAGTTCAAATCCCATTAATGCATGTTTTGTGTTTTCGCATCTCTCTACTCCCATCACCGTCCGCTGGTATTTCCTTCTCTAGAGCTGCAGAGTCTGGATCTGTGACTGCAAACCACCTACTGCCCACGTGATCCTGCTCAACACCCAATGCTTTAATTATTATGATTATCATTACTCATATCATATTTAGGCTGATTATTATTATTAGCCCTATTATTATAATTATTAGTTTTATTATTAGTCTCATTATTATTATATTATTATACATATTTATGTGGAACCTGTATTGTGCTATGTCCCCCCCCCCCATCTCTCTCTTTCTCTCTCTTTCTCTCTCAACCCAGGCGGTCGAGGCAGACGTCCACACACCATGAGCCAGGTTCTGTTCAAGGATGCTACCTGTTAAAAGGGAGTTTTTCCTTGCAACTGTTGCCAAGGGATTAATTAATCGACTATTGTTTATATAACTCCCAAAAAACACGAAGCAAGATAATGTCTGGCTGTCTGCTGATGGGAATGATAACCTGTTCTACAGTGACAACGATGAGAGGGGGGATGATGACTGGTGACAATTGGCCTGTGGAGTATGTAGAAATGATGATGGCATCAAAGAGACTTTTCTTTGCACCACTGTTGTTGCACATTGTATTTATGCTAATTGGCCAAAACTATAGGTTATCAGGTGTTGTGGGAGTATCCTATATTATCTCACACAACTCAGTGTAAACTGTGAACAACTCTCTTAAGAATCCTGAAGCCTCTTTCCTGACAGGCGATAAGGGACCAAATTAATGGACTCTGCAAAACACTGATTCAACTGGCATTTAGACACGTGACTGAATGGTCTATGATCCCAAAAGTAGTGTGTGTAGACACTAATAAACAGGCCTGTCATTCTGTTTAGGTTCTCTTGTTTCACCAAAGACAGCTCAACATTTTGTGGCATCCTAATCTATCCTACTCACTCCTTTTCCTGAGAAAAGGAGGGGCTAAATTGTGACTATTTGAAGACTGCAGCATATGCATAGGTATGCTACTGATACTGTAACCAAACCGGTCCACCTCTTTATATATGTGCATTCTTCTCAACCTGTTCCCTGGCATGCTTCCAAGCTACCTTGCTAATGCTTGCTCTCCCTCGGGAGCACATCTGCTCTTTTAATGCTCCACCAGAGTTTATGGAGGTCTCCGCACAGGCCACAGCTGCCCCTGCAGACCCATCCAAACAAGAGGAACAGTACTTGTATTGTAAAATGAACGGATGAAGTAAATATCTATTCTATCTTAACCCTAAATTCACATAATGTGGCTGGCAAAACTCAACCACGTGTGTTAAAGTCATTTTCAAGCTTAGCTACAGACAGTGGGATGAAAATACAGGGGGTAGGAATAAGGCACTGAGATGGAGGGTAAAGACAGATAGCAGGAGAAGTTGGGAGAAAATATTAGAGAAATGTGAGACACAAAAAAGTAACTGTAAAAAAAAAAAAAAAAAAAAAGGAGTAAAAAGAAAAGTAGAGAAAGGAAACACTGTCTTGCTGTCAATTCCTCTTCCAGTATAAAGAATTACAGAGGCCACCTGCGCCAGATGCTGGCTAGGCTCATTAGGCGTGTGGCTAAAGGAGAGGTGCTTATCCAAAGAGGAGAGTGGTGTACAAGCCCACCTGCCCAGGGATAAGAATCTCCCTGGGACTCTTAAGCTGAAAGGAGTAGAGCGCTGAGCCTCTCTTAAACAGATGAAGCTAAATAAAACCCAGGCTATTTATCAGTGTAGCAGCCACTCGACTTGTCACTCTTCACCCTGCCTCCTCACCGTTTAACCATTCATCCATGGAAGCACTATCAGCCCACACAAAGCAAATCAGATGCATGAATCAGGATGAACAGTATGGCTGAAGTAAGCCAAAAATTACTTCTCCAGCTGGCAAAGAGGATAAATTAATATATAGAGTTGGGCACCACTTGAATGCTGCCATTTGACTTTCATTGCACTTTGGATTATGTTGAACCACATAGACTTTAAAAGCTATGCCTGGTTGTTGCCATTTGTAAAGAACATTCCCATTGTGGAGAACATTTGTGTCACTAAAAGCATGACACTTCTGAATGACCTGGCGACCCCACCATTATCCAATCACCACTACTTCCAAGGAAAGCCCCTGGGTTTTACTCAATCTCAAATGGACCATCAAAATTCACAAATACAATCTTAAATGACTTAAGTTTTTGGTTAGCGGTATCCACTGGTGGTTCTCCTACCCCTCCATGTCTATCTCAATGCCTCCCCGTTGCAAAAGGGGGTTGATTTCTATGCTCCATTCGTCATGTGAGGAGCCAACAGCTTAATCCTTGTCAGAGCTGAAAGAGTGATTCCTGCTGCTACTGTGTGTCACTGGCACTGTTCCCCTGTGGCATATTTCCCAACACACACACACAAAGTGGGAGACAGATTATTTTCACCAGACTTACCCACTCCAGGGGGCAATCTGTCTGTGTTACAGTAGTGTGAGTCACAGGGGTATAGGTACTGTGCTCCACTACAGTCTGCAGAGTTTCTCTCCTTTTCCAAAATGCTTTTAAAACACAAGTAATTATGCATGATATGTTAAAAGTAAATGAATGATCGTGGTGTTAAACTAGCAATTGCCTCCCTTCTTTACCATTACTACTGTATTGTACTGGAAAGAGGATTTGGGGAAAAGTTAGCATAATGGGACATTTTGAAACAGACAAAATTGTGTCATTATGATGCATTAGACAGACTCCTCAGCCTTAGAGATTTGGTAATTTTGGACCCAGACGTGTATGGTTTAATCAGCATTGTTATCATTTCCACTCTTCCATCTCCACTCCTCTACACTAAAGTGCAGAAGCAGATGAATTACTACATGGAACGTCACAATGCTCAAGTGCATCTGTACATTACGCTAGTAGGCTGAATCCAAACCAATAACCCCTCACTAACCTTTAATGAGCAGCTCAACTACAACAATGTGCTTAAAAATACATGTACCTTGTAATACCAGCTCTACTGTACGTGTTTATTTTTTGAGGCATCATATAATGAGCTCTAATCCTGGAAATTGATACGTCTCCTTGTTTTTGTAAAACCTTAAATCGGCAGTAGATAAACCATTCAGGGCGATAGCCATATCGAATGGGGCTATAATGCAGGGTTGAGTGGCTCTATCTGCTGGGGAGAGTCAGCCCTCTCAGCAGCCCCTCAGGCCATCGCCTCAGGTCCATTTCAGAGGAAATTCTCAAGTGTTTCATAATTTCCTCTTATAAATGGCTTGTTTTGATCACTGAGCTATAGCATTATGTCTTTTTAGTAGTAAGCTGGCTGTTTAACAACTCAGATCATCAGCTTTGTTCATCCTTTAAATGATTCCTTCTTATGAGTGGAAAATAAAGTCATATTGTAATTTATACAATCTTGTCACTACTACAGTACAAAATAACTTAGGAGGGACCATGTAGGCAGTCAAGATCATGCAGTCAAGGGTAAGAGACAGAAAACTCCCTACTATAAAGCAATGTTGCATCCACAATGCTCTTCAAACCCAAGCAGTCCAGATAAACATGGGAAATGGGTCCTTTATTTCATTTTATTTTATTCCTTTATTCCTGTGCCCTGGTCTCTGAGGAGTGCTGGCATCGATTGCTGATTTAATAAAAGCGTGTGTTCCTCTCCCCCATTCCTCACTCCTCCTCCAGGTCACTCTGCTTAAAATGCTTCCGTTAATCAGATTTCTGTTAAAAGCCGTAAATAGAATCAAAGCTCTGGTGCCAAGACACACTCTCCTTTACTTTAGTCTTCATTCTGTCTCTCCTTTTTCTATTATTTTCCCAACTGGTGTCATGAATTTGGTGGGCTTCCCTTCTGAAGTACAAGTTAACAGGCAACCCCTTGTATTCAAAGTCGAAAATTTCTTTCAAAAAAGAATGGAATAACACAAAAGGAACTCGCCCTCCTGTAAAACTGACACAGTTGAATTGTGAAATGACAGTAACCTTAGTATGAGTCAGTAAAACTTCACCTAAATATTCAGTCCATGTTAACAAGATCTCTACATGGGCATGAGTGGTATTAAAGATATGTCCCCTCATGTAAAATAAAATCATCCAATGTATATGAAGGATTTTATCCTGAAAACATTTGTGAACACTAGAATTAACAGCTATTCACTGCAAAGTACAGGATACTCCTAAGGGGAGGATTTTAAACTCGTTATGTGGTGCAAATTCATTCTCCAGGCCAGGTTCTATTTATTCATTATAGTTTACATATGGAGGTAATCACCAAAGAAAATCCTCCCAGTTTAGCAGAGGTCTGCCTTTACTCAAAAATAAAAAAGAGAATGCCCTGTGAACAGCTGCATATGGAAGAAGAGAAAGTCTCAACCTCATCTTTAACGCTCAATTTGTGGTTGGCCTATCCAAAGTGGAGGTATTACTTTGAAACAAAATCACAGACTGAAAAAGTAAAAAACAACCTAATATATTGTCCCAATTATCACTTTGGGGTCCTGAACATGATTCTCTAAATATTTACCTATGAAAGGCAATATGAAAGGGGATCAGTGTCCTGGGTTCAGACCTTGGGCCTCTTTCACTAATCTGCCTTGCAGATATTTAAAGGGTAAATCTACACTGAATTTCAAAGGGAGTAAAACTGCTGGTGCTCTCTTTGGGTTGAACATTTAAAATATGTTGCAGTGACCATGAAAAATAGCCATTTCTTTTCTTCCCAGCACCATGTAGGTGCTGGCCTACTGGGCAGTGCATACACATGGAAAGGAAAGGAAACACTCCTTCCTACCTCCAAGCCATCCAAGCCATCAAACCCTATATACCGACACAATCACCGGCTCCTCTGCCTCTGAAAGATAGTCACTCATCTCAGTCAAGCCTCTTCTCGGTTTTGCTCTACAGTGGTGAAATGAACTCCCTACTGAAGTCAAGACTGCACATCGACAGCACGCATTAGCACTTCCATTTTAAATATCACTTCTTAATAATAAAAAAATTAAAAAGCACTTGCGATGTAGTTGTCTGCCACACTTCCAATTCCTGATGACATCTGGCTCTTTTGTTCCTTTATAGTTTTGATTGTACAAAAGCATCCGCCAATGAATATAATATAAAATAATATATAACCCAACATTCACTTAAGAGAATTGGAGGCAAGTGAGCTGAACTTACACCACCTCTTGAAATGAGAAGTTCTAAATGGGATCCACCATAATTCACCATAATAGTGTGCCGTCACCATATCACTCAGTTCATTGTAGAATGTGCCCATACCCACAGTATTAACTATTAGTGAGTTGTGCACATGGTCACCACATGCACCTTTTTTTATTTACAATTTATGTGTGGGAATGGTGTATGCATGGTTTTTTGTGCATATGCATCATTTATACATCTGGGCCCAGATATTTGGAAGTGTTGTATATTCAATTAAATGTGTGTGTACATTATGTTTTTGACACGAGTTGATTATGCAGTTTGCGAAAAATAAATTAATAAATTAATTAAAAATAAAAAAAACACTCCTTGGGCCTACAATTCCTGATTAGGTATTGTATATTCTAAAGGATCCTTTAAGATGAAAGACTTAATTTTCTTTCGAGCGGACAAGCAGCACTTAGACCGCCACAAGGGCTAATCATCACATTGTTCCTGATGAATAGACAGCCAAAATGATTATGCACTCTACAAAAACTCTTAATTAGCAAAGTCTCTTCCTCAATCAAGTATCTAAATTACATTTGTACAGTTCAGTGATTACTGACCAAATAGAGGATTCTTGAGCTGTAAAGAATATGCCAGCCCATAAATGCTCCAACTGAATGGGTGACCACTCACTGAATGAATCATGTCCTAATAATTAAATTGTATGGCATACCGAGAGTGTTAACTTTAGTGGATGCACATTGAGCAGTTCTGACTTTTCAATAGGCTTTTAAAGAAATTAAGTGATGGGCTTGGACAATAATTTCTCTTTTCTGGGTCGTTGATTGTTCTCTTTTTTGGCTCCTCCAGACCCATTTCTCTCCTTAACTTAAGATATGCTTGCAGGGGCTCTTGCCTCATCCCTATAACCTCAGACAAGTCAAGGCAATAAAGAGATGCATGAGGCTGAGCTGTCACTTTTGTTACTTTTGAAATGTGGTAATTAAAATATTTACCCTGAACTTTAATCTCTTTTGATTTCTTACTTTATTTCTGAAACAAGTTATTCACTTAACCACTGAAATTCTTCAAGAAAAAGAACAGATAATTGCAGTAAATTAAAATAGGTATTTCTGCGAAAACATTTTGTGATATACCACTATTTGTATGCAGAAGAGAAAGCCACTACACAAACAAAGGCAAGGAGACCAACACCGTCTGGATTTCACGAGTAGATCTGTCTTCATTATGTCAGTTGCTCAACAAATAGCAAAAATATTAAGTGTTTAAATCTGCACAATGTTCAAGGATATGGCAGAAGTTAATATCAGACAATTTTATTAAATGGACAGTTACAAGCATTTTATGTCTGAATCGTTCAGGACGACAATGAATAAGATCAAAATCTGAATATATCGATAGACCTTTCCATCAAATTCTGCAGATTTTCACTCTTAATTTGAATGATATCTGTCAAAAGTATCACTATCCCGCCAATGTCTGTGTTTAAGCTATAAAATGATTAGCTGCTCAAGAAGGCTTCAAACACTATTGCCACACTATGCAAACATAAATAACCTCTTCATAGAAGCAGAAAACAGAATCAGACAGTTGTTATGGTGCCAAAAATTTTGTTATTCAAGCAATTCAAAAAAGTCTCGCTACATTTGAAGTAATAAGAACATTTGTTTAACACAATGCAACTGTCAAAACAGGAAAATTAGTCACATTACAGACAGCTTTTTCTTTTCATTACATGTCCATTTTTCTTTTCTTTTTTGGACCTCAGAGAACTAACTATTTGCTGCAACCTGTTAGCATCCAGCTATTTATCAAGTGGTTGTTGAACAGCCTGCAGGATTGTTGTGATTTAAGGCCCATAACAGTGTCTTCTCTCGCTGTTAAGGCAACTGCATTCCATTTGTTTCAGTTTTACTAAGTAACCTGTCAGCTAGTCATAATATTCTGCCTATAATCAAAGTCAGTAAGCATCCACCTTCCCTCCCTTGTGCATGCAGACCCTCATCCCTTCCCCCTGCCATCCCTTTGGAACTTGAGAACCACCATTACTGCTTTTCTATGACATTTTTTAGCTGTGTAAAAGGGCATACTGATTTCAAGCTTCTTCCTGATCAATAAACAGAACTGTAGGACATTTATCTCCTCCAAAACAGCCTACCTGCCTCTCCTGATGAGTCATAGTACTCCCATGTCTTTAATCTAAAAATCACTCATAAAGACTGATCAGAGCCAAAGCAGAACCTTCCTCCTCTGAATCCTGTACATATCGCCAAAAAAAGTGGAGTTCCCGGAGTCAAGCAGCCATATGATAGACGAGCATTTCCAAGCACGAGGCCAGGGTATTGTGTGTGCCATGAAGCTTATTTTATAGGGTCCGTGATAGATGTTGTTTAGAGCGATTTAAGCGGCCCTTATGCTGGTGTCAGCATCTGACCCCTCTGCAGTGATAAAGCTATCAGAAAGAGAGAGTAGAACCAGAAGTGAAATATGGAGGGAGGGACATGTGTGCCAGATAAACTCCTGCATACTGGGCACTCGCCCAGCTCTGAGAGGGGAAAGCCTTCAGCCTTATCTGCATAAAACTTGAGCGGGGGGTTGGGGGGTGGGTGGAACAAGTGTAGAAAGAGTGGTTTCAGGGAAATTGCCTGTGAAGTTCATTAACAGTCCAACTTCCAAAACTTGAATTTAAATCAAGAGAATTTCTCAGGAAGAACAAGTGCAAACTGACTGTTCATTAAATAACAAGATTGCAGATCAGAACAATAAAAAAAAGTGAAGAGAAGGCACAATAATTTTAAGAAGTGATTTAAAAGATGAAACTAACCTGGCCAGCCTGAGAAGCTTAGCCCAAAGCTGAAAGGCCAAGACTGAAAGGCCCTTTTCATAATGTATATTAGGGACTGGTATGAAACGATCAAATATGAAATGGGCCTCAACGTTGGTTATCAGGCAAGTTGGTAAAACAACCAGAGAGCCCTACCTATAGCATGCAGTGTCTAAAATGTAAATTGGTGCCACACAACCCAACCACAGAACCTTAAAAATGATCAATACAATCTTAAAGGGTCATTTGACTTAAATCACAAAAACATGGTGCATTTCCACCGAGGTAGTTTCTGTTTAATTTACAGAGGTGCAATGACCACCCGACAATTTCGCTGTGGGCTACAAATTTAGTGTCACCATCAAAAGTACATCATTATTAGCTATTTGCAGTGCACCCCTGGATGTACAGACAAGTATCAAAGAATTACTCTGGTACTGAAGAGAAGTTGGTGATGATTCTCCGGATTATTTTCAAACTATAAAGCTCCTTTTTTAAATGTGATTTCTAAGCAGAGTTATAGATGTTTATCCATGATGGACCTAAGAGATAATATCCTCAGAGAGTGTAAATCACACTAAGTCGAAAAATATGTGCATCGTGCCTGTGTGTTCAGATTTGACTGAGTTATGACTGAAAAAAAGTAGAAAAAGAAACAAGATCATGACAGTGACATTAAAGTGCTTTAACTGCCTGTATGAGCTGTGTCTTTCTGGGTATTGGGATTGCCGTACAACATAATCCCGCCAATATGTCCCACGATACTCAATTAAGAATTATTTATGAAAATAGTCACATCCACATAGATTAGCAACTGGCTGGTGTGTTCCTCCCTCCTTGACTTTGGTTTAGAGATCTGGAATGAGCAAGCCAGCCATGTGGGTGAGGTGTTTCCATTCTATTTCTTTCAAGGCTGCAATGGCCACATGTGATTGCAGCATCAAGTCATTTTGTGTCTGAGACGACATGTCTGATATATCATTATGTTTAGCTGTGATATCACTATCAGTAGCTTATAGCCTAAAGCTGGTACACAGACAACCTACTGCAGCCAATTACTTTTAATCAGACCCACCTTTGTAGTCCGTTAGCACCAGCTAGACCGATTCATCCCCTTTCTCGAACTTGCAGACCTTTTGTGTTGCTGTAAACTCTAGTGTTTACTACCCTCAAAACAGAGGCCCTGTTGTCACATTGCATTGACAGTTCTGTCAGTAAAAATTAGCTAAAATGTGTTAATTCCAGCAAGTAAACATAACTTGATTTATTCACTACACTTATTAATCTCACAATTTAAGAATAAGTGAGTAATCACTTGCAACAGAAAAGACATCTAAATGAAAAAAAATTAAAAACAAGAATTAACTATATTCATATTGCATTCCAACCAGTTTAAAACGAGCTAAAAGACAAAGAACAGAGAACAAGGAATGGATTCAGAGTTGTACTGCAGATAAGGAAAAGTGCTGGCACAAAAAATATTCTTCATCATAGAGGTTACTCATTTAGGAAGGTATTACAAACCCAATGGGACATTAACCCCACCTCCCCTCTCTTCTCCAAGCCCTATAATACAGACAGTGCCCCAAAAGAGTAGTTGGTGTTGTCATGTGAAATTGAGATCTATTCGTTGTAATCAGGAATTGCGACAGGCATGTCCCCCTGTAAGAGCAGGTCACCTCTCCAGCCCGCCCTCTGAAACTTCTGGGCTGTTCAGCCTTCATTGAGCCCCATGTTTTATTCCCCATTTCTGTCCACTCACATCGGCCCAGTCATTTTTCACCCTGCTGAATGATTACTGGTTACACTGTTGAGCCAATCTCCTCTTACAGCTCCTTGTCTTTTCTGATTTTATAACATTATTACATGTCTTTATCACCACCAGCAATACTTCTGGCCCCATAGTGAGCTGTTTCAACACCCAGTCCAGAACAGGCACAAACACCATAAGCTTAGCCCACAAATCTTAAACACGCACTACATTACAGCATATACAGTAGCGCTGGCTGGACAGAGACCTGAAGCAATAGAAGTTTAACTAAGTTAAGGTACTGTAAATGCATCATTGTCAACACTTCATTTATAAAGCTACAGTAACCTCTCCAGACCTATCTGCCTGGCCTGGGACCGGGATTTTATTTTTTTCCGTCCGGCTACACAAACTACAGTGTAAAAACAGAAGTTCTACCAGGCATGTGCAAAATTTGTAATGACATTCATAATCCTATACCTCAAAATTAATAATATAATAATATTTTAATTTATTATATTTTTAACATGCAGGAGTGGTTAAATTTAGTCACACAGAGGGATAATCCAAAAAAAGGGGGAGGGCAGGGAAGAAGACATCTCTATATGTAACAACATATTGTATATTGTATGATATTGTATTATATTCTTCTTGTTTTGAAATGGTTATTTTTAATAATCCTCATCATTCACTAACCATGATTATCATTTTGGGATTTATCTCCTTTTTGCCTCTGCACACGCTTCACATTAAATTTTTTCTGTAAATCAAGGCAGTTAAACTAAATTTCTACTGAGAGATCACACCGATTTCAGAGTGAAAGAAGGAGATGGAACACATTCAAGTGACAGAAAAGGGAGAGAAGCTGAAATTAGGGGGAAGAGGTATCTCAGTCAAAACTCTAATCACACCCTAAATTAATCAAACAAGTTCAACATCTTGCAATAAAAAAGGAATGAACGACAGGAAATATTCACTCCTTAACAAAGATACTTTCAAGTGGACACTCAGTCTCTATAATGTTTTCAGTGTCGACAGCTTTCATCAATATTACAGACGACCGTTGTCTATGTTCTAACTCCAAGGTCAGAGTTCAATTTAAATGTATGTTCACCCAGAGGCGAATGTTTCAGTGTATATTAAAATGTAACATTTGAGGTTGTGGATTCCTGACCAAAGGTGGTAGACACAAAGGTGTATTGTTGCAACTTAGTTCAGCTTACTTTGTTTGCACAGTGGCTAATATTAAAGGACAGAATTAATGGCCAAAACCAAAAAATAAAAAAATATTGCCAGTTTTCCCCAAATACCCTGTGAGATTTTTCATGTACATTTATCATGTACTGCTATCACTGTAACACAGCAATCCTATGTTGCAGTTAAGGTAATGTTTTTCCATACAGACACTGATAATAGATATATGTCTCAAATATCAAATGCATTTTACAATGAAAATATAAATACAATTTGTCTTGTGAGAGAAAAACCAAATAACCCAAATTACGGACGCTACATTTCTTGATTTTAAAATTGTTCAATTTCAATTTACTTACAGTTTATTAACATTATCTATGATCTCACGTTTTACTCATTCAAATTACAACTCCCGAATACTGACACAGCTCTCCGAAGTACAAAGCAATCTGAACAAGTTAGTGCTGCATGCAAAGCTGTCCACTGCAACCCTGCGAAAGGGTTATTTTCAGGGTTCCATAAAAACCACTCTTTGGATTTTCTTGGAATCTAATTTCAATCTATGTCAGTAACAGCACAAGCATATTTTACACTGTGCATAAACTTCTTCAATCTTCTGTTTGTAATGGGAAGGTCTCTAGACAATTACCACACGTCAGCAAGCAGACTAGTAAATGTGTGTCTATTGATAAACATTAAAAATGTTAAACGAAAAATGAGCAACAGTTATCTATGTTTTACATTCATTTTTCTCAAATTTAACTGTGTGCATGTGTGTATATCCAGCACGTGTACATATGTGTGCATTAGTGGTGGTTATCTGAGTCCTGTCATGTATGACTGCCCCTGGGTGGGTGCAAGGATGTGTCTGGGTGTGTATGTATGTGTGTGTGTGTGTGTGTGTGTGTGTGTGTGTCTGAGTGTGTTTGGCCCCACAGGAGTTTGAACACATACAGTTACTTGATTGAAATGGGGAGTTTTAACATGAGAGAAGCGTAATCTCAGTCTCACAACAGGCTGCCTCAATGTCAGAGGAGCACTGTACTGGTGGCAATTACTATTGACATCACGCTAATTGTAGCTGAATAATTAATCCTCACTGTTCTGGAGTACAGGGACCTGAAAAGGTGAACTGGATGTGGCAGGGATGAACTCCTGCACAGTAAGATGGTGAATAATTGGAATTAGGATCATTTTGTTTATTGGACAATTATAATACTAGCTATTCCAGTTTAGGTCGTGTTTAAGGAGACACAGCAGCCATAATTAGACTAAATACCACAGCATACCAATTAATAACAATTACAGTATGAATTCAAATAGCCACACAAAATGATCTTGGAGCAAAATATATAAACATAATGACTAGACATGCAAAACTGAGTTCATCTCATGAAAACAATGTACTGTGTATAAGCTGAGTGAAACTCCTAGCAATGAAATGTGCAGCACCTGTCTGCCCTCTATTGGATGCTAAGTTTAAAGCTGTCTTTCCTCTTCCAAGGATGCTGAGCAATGTGTTATCAGACACATTTTAATTAAAGTAATTATTTTAAATTTGGTGGTTTTTACAGAGGAAACCATTCCCAGCTCTGTGGGCCTAAGACAGGAAAGTAGAAGGTCTAATGTTTGTGAAATTGCTTTGTATTGTTCCAAAAATTGTACTGATGACGACACACAATGTCAGGATGCTTTGAGTTATGTCAAGTGCTGCCCAATAATTCCGTATCAGAAAGTAAACTTGAGAAACAATTCCTTCACACTTCACTGTAGCTCCTCTGACCTTCCTGAAGGCCCAACATCATAAATTTCTCAAAGACTAACCAAGGCATTTTAATATTACTCCAATAAAAATCCGCATTGATCACATACTTTTTGAATATTGTTACACGAATTGACTTCCTTAAAAGAAATCTAAAAAAAAAAAAAACTAAAAAACTAAAATGAGAACACATAATCATGTATATCGTGTATTCCCATGGACCTCCATCAGAAACTTTGGGAAATTTATAGTGCAAGAGACCGTGACTTAACCCGTGGAACTTAAACATCAAACACAAACTAAACTCTTAGTGTTTTCTAGACGCTAACCCAGAGAATTACAACCATATCTAATTTTAGTATACAGAGGAGATAGTCAACAAATTCAGTATTTCCCTTTGTAATTTTTGCGACTTACAAAATGAATGTAAATGTGCTTTTCTGCTTGTGAAGAAAAACATTGCAACTTTTTTGGATATAGTTTGAAACTTATGTCTAAGTGTAACAGTAAAAGTTATTTTAAAAAGGAACTGACAAAAAGTCTGAGTGGTTAAATATGACCAACTTCAATTAATTCAGGTCATTTTCTCTATCTGATTATTGATATATAATAATAATCAGTGTTTTTCATTTTTTGATGTTTTTGATAAATGAGATCAAAGAATATAAAGTTTAAAGTGGCATGAGATGACATGAGACCTCTGATCATTTACCAGCATAAAGCAAAACAAAATGTACCACTGAAAACATTCTTCGACATACAACAGCGGCAGGAGGAGGTGATTCTAACTGCTTATCATTGATATAGACATGATTCAGCTCTCTGAATCTATTGTCAGTCATCTTTCATTACCTTCTTATACTAATCCGACATAACGCAAACTATTGAGGTTTCATTATAAGTGGAAAGTTGACTCTGGCATTTCTAAGTTAACTCTGTACATAAGTGAATAAGTGATGAGTACAAACCCATTTCCTTTTCCACATGAAAGAAACAAGAGCAAGATTCAAAATTTGGAGGATAACCAGACCACCTTTCAAATGTAACACATTTGGGAGACTCATGGGTTCAGTGTATAGTAAGACAATGTTGCCATCTAGTGAGTAACACAGCAAAATCCTTTCTGAGCCAATAGTTTCTATTGTGAAGGGACCATATAAATAGTCTTCACCACCTCACCTTTAGTGAAACTGATCTGATTTTACTGGTATTTTATTTTTTTATAAAGTGTATCTTCACCCCCAGCTCTGAGCCTTACTCCACCCACACCATAATTTTGAAAAATGCTAAAAAGTGGGCAAGGGGCTGAGCGGAGGGGGCAGGTGGGCGGGGGGCGTGGATGTGAGAGGCAGGAGTTGCTCAGTGACCGCATGGCACCTATGCTAGAGGGCTCTTTTGAGGTGGAGGTCCTATCCCCTCCAGAAACCCCTGAACCAGACATTAGTTTGATGGAGGACCATGGTGGTCCCAAGCCGTATTAATTTCGAGCCGTCGGCTTCCGCTCCAGTAATGCCTGAAGCCGGAGCTCTCGGAGCCGAGCATGTAGTTAGTATAGCAGTCTCGCCACAAATGCCGATTGCAAATGTACATAGCAGTGTGTTGCTGTCAAGGGACCTGCTGCCGTCTGCAACCACCGGCAAGTCTTATGAGGGTCTGAAGGGAAAGAATGCAGTCCGGTAGTGCTTCTACAGCCATCAATAGCAAAGTCAGAACCAATGTCCTAAAATTAAAAAAAAAAAAAAAAAAAATAACTAACTACAGGGTAAGCAAAAAATAGTGTTAACTCCTGTGAATGATGAGTCTGGATCAGTTTATTTTAAAATTAGCACGGTTTCACAGACTCAGTTGCAGGGGGTGATGGGCCGCCCACCTCTGATTACAGGTTGTTAACATTCTTCTTTTATATAAATTAAAGAACATAAAGAAGTCCCAAATAGTTGGCTCTATGTCAGCATTGGCCTTACAAGGTCCACGATAATTTAAAACAGTAGAAGACGTGTTGAGCCATTTACAACCCATGAAATACCTATTTTTATAACTTTTGAAAGAAATGTCAATATCACCACCGGCACCGATATGTTTCATCACAGCACAGTCACATCATTTAGTTTACAGCTCAAAAACATGTTAAAGTGTACAGTACCTCTTTAATAGGTGGAAATAGTGCTTTCTTCCCTTGAATCTAATGCTGTATAGTGCCTATACTTTGTACCAAACATCTGGGCAAACGTAGTCTATCCCTCAAAGAGATACCATGTTAATTTGATTTGATTTCTTTTTCATCTTGCTTAGTGACACTGAATTGGGCTGTATTGCCATGAAGTTGGCATCACCTGTGAAACTGGAAACTAAAAGCTGCAAACATAATGATGTTCAAAAATTTAAAACCAAATTATCATATACACAACTCCTGACAGTTATGGGAAATGTGAGATGATACCCACTATACACTCAATTGGCAGTTTATTAGGTACACCTAGCTAAAACTTATGCAGTCTAAACCAAAATGAAATCCAAAGGAGTTGATTCAACTTTTTGGTCATTTTGGAGGCAGCAGTTTGTGGTGCCGTTGAATTGTACTGCATTATACAGACAGGTGTTTCTATTATTTTGTCAACCCTATGTATACAGTCGGGACTGGAAGTATTTGGACAGATACACATTTTTCATGCACTAAAAAAGCTCACACATGGCTCAGAGTTGACTGAGAGTTGAGAGTTGCCATTTAGATTGAGGTGGAGTTGTCTGTTAATATGAAGAGTGAAGATGATAATAATGATGCTTATAAAAAGCAAAAATCTATCAGAGATATCAAAAGTAGTTGGTTTGCCAAAATAAGCAGTTGGGTAAACTCCAAAAAAGCGGGTGTGTACTGGAAAACTAGAAAATGACAACCTGGTAGAAGAGCAGAAAAACATTTGCATGGTGAAGAAAAACCCCTTTTTGAGTGCACAACAAGTCAAGAACACTCTCCAGGACGTAGGCGTACATGTTTCCTTGTCAATGATCAAGAGAAAGCTTTATGACCATAACTGCAGAGGATTCACCACAAAATGAAAACCCCTGGTAAACCTCAAAAACAGAAAGGCCAGGCTACAGTTCACAAAAACAAACTTAAATAAAAACGGTAGAGTCCTCGAACAAAGTTCCATGGACTGAAATGGACTCTATCAAAATGATGGAAAGAAGAAACTGAGAAAAAAGGAACAGCTCATGACCCAAAGCCACAACCTCATCTGTAAAACATGGTGGTGATTGTGTTATGGCTTGGGCATGTACGGCTGCCAATGGAACTGGCACACTGGCCTTTATTGATGATTTCACTGCTGACAGGAGCAATAGGGTGAATGTAGAAGTATACAGGAGCATTCTGTGAGCTCAGATTCAGTCAACAGCATCAAAACTCATTGGACGACATTTCATCATTCAGCACGACAACAATCTTAAACATACAGCGAGAGCAACCAAAGAGCTTTTCAGGGTGAAGCGGTGGAATATGCTTGACCGGCCGAGTCAATCACCTGATCTCAGTCTGACTGAGCAGCATTCCACTTGGTGAAGACCAGACTAAAGGCTGAGAGACCCCACAACAAGCAAGAGCTGAAGGTGGCTGCAGTGACTCTCTGGGAGAGCATCAAAAAGGAAGATACAAAGTGTCTGCTGATGTTTGTGGGTCAAATACTCGAGTTAGTCATTGACTGCAGAGGATTTTCCACAAAATATTAAATATGATGATTCTGTTTCATTTAATGTGTAACAGTCCAATTAGTGTTGAACCCCAAAAATTACGGCACTATGTGTTTATGGGGCTATCTCTCCCACACAGTTCTTTCTATATTGATATCAACCCACTCAAATTAAAGCTGAGACTTGGCACTTTAGTGTATTATTCATTATTTTATTTCCAATTGACTGTGCTGAAGCTCAGAGCTTGAAGAACAAAAAAGGTGTAACTGTCCGAACAGTTCCGGTCTTGACTGGAAAGGTAAGCTAAATAACAGAAACAACTCTGTATAAGACAATACAGTTCAACAGCACCACAACCTACATCCTCCAAAATGACCACACAGTTCAATTAACACCTCTCTAAAACAATTTCAGTAAATAACCTTAAAAAGGTATGATTTATTGAGAGACTGTTGCATTAGACTGCATTAGTTTTAGCCAGGTGTTCCTAAAACTGCCAATGCATATCTTTGTTACTGAATGAAGTCCCACCTTTAGATTTAGATTTGTGCCCATGATGCTCGCAAAGATTTCTTTTAGCCAAAAACTGACTATCATGAAAGTTACAGTTATAACCTTTCCATCAGAACTGTCTCATTCACATTGAAAAGGTAGATAACGCTTTAGGACTATAAATATCTGTACTATTTGTTTTAGCTTTTTGATCATTTATGAAAATAATAAAAGCTTGGAGATCAGAGACAGACAAAATGTCTAAACCAAGTAGAACAAGTGACATTATGGGGACCATGTTTAGACAAGCCTATTTTGGATGCTGAGTAATAATGTTATCAGATTCCTTATTGTCATGTAGTTTTCTTAGGGCTTCAGACATTCACCAGACCTCTCTCCTCAGTAACATCAGCAGCAGTAACCTTTCGCTATGCACGCAGCTAAAAAAAGTTACTGTAGTTTTTCAACCAAAGCTTTATTTTATCTGTGCCACTCTCCCCATCAATATTACATGGCAAATGGGTTTAACTGTTATTCATAGTTCTATGAGCTCAAACTAGTCCCCACAGTATTCTTCAGTGATAATATTTAAATCTAGTTCCATGCAGCTCAAAAGTAGCTTGGTTTGCTGAGCACATTTTATTATATTATTTTTCTAAAAGTCAGACCAGTTAAGCCTACCACTATTAACGTTGTTACCTGTAATAGACAGGTAAGGTCTCAACAGTTACATTCATATGAACAGGTCTACATAGTCTAAAGAAGCCATCCTGTGTACTGTAGAGATCCATGTTAATCAGCGTAG